>NC_073305.1:181859448-181926948 GCF_027595985.1 Sorex araneus
CTCGGTCTCTCGGCTGCGAGAGGGGCATTTCAAGGCCACCTTCGTGTTTGCTCTGGGGGCCACGCCTGGCGGTGCTCAGGCCATGCTCACGGCTCTGTGCTCCGGGATCACTCCTGGCAGGGCTCGGGGACCCTAGGAGCTGCCGGGGGTCGCTAGGACAGTGCTTTTTAAGTCGGAGCCAGGAGAAAGACGACTTGCTGATGCCATCGCCCCCGTGGTCACAGAACATGCCACAGCCCAGAAGGACCTGGGAGTCAAAACCCAAGCCTGCCAACAGGACACGGATGCAGTCCGTGGGATGAGACGTGACGTGGGAGGAGGCTTGTCCCAGCCGCCAGGCACCCTAGTGACTGTCTTGCTTCCCGCGGAAGCTCATTCTTGCTGTAACGACAAATGAGGTGTGCACCTCCGGGGAGCGGGAGGCCCGCCTGACTGCAGGAGGGCTCCTCAGCCGACTCATTCCAGTAGTTGGGGTTTTCAGACCACACCTGGAGATGCTCGGGGGTTACTCCTGGCTCTACACTCAGGAATTACGCCTGGTGGTACTCGGGGACCAGTGCTCGGGGATTGAACCTGGGTCAGCCATGTGCAAAGGGAATGCCCTACCTGCCCATTGAGACTCATTTTAACTGTTTCTTCCTCCCTCCCTCCCCTCTTCCTTCCTTCCTTCCTTCCTTCCTTCCTTCCTTCCTTCCTTCCTTCCTTCCTTCCTTCCTTCTTCCTTCCTTCCAATTTTTTTTTTTTTGGTTTTGGGGCCACATCTGTCCGATGCTCAGAGGTTCCTCCTGGCTCTGCACTCAGGAATTACTCCTGGTGGGCTCGGGGGACCCTAGGGATGCCAGGGATTGAGCCCCGGCTGGCCGAGTACAAGGCAAATGCCCTCCCTGCTCTGCCATGGCTCCGGCCTGCTTCAGTGGTTCTCTCCAGAGCGTGGGCTTCTCGCTAATGTCTTTGACTTTCAGGGGCCTGTGGGGGCTCCCCCAGGGACGCTCTGGGGCGCCATGCAGGGTTGGGAGTTGAACCCATGTGCTCTACCACTTGGATCTCCTCCCTGGCCTGGTTGTTTTGGACTTTGTGGACCGTGTAAGACCCAAAGGCCTTAATGCTGGTGCTGATGATGAAGACGGTAGAAAGTAAGAAATAGGGCTGGGGGCCTGGGGGGAGGGTCACTCAGGTGCCCCGGGCTCTTCTTGGAGAGCCTCCGGCACCTCGGCTGGCAGCTTAAGGCAGGGGCTAGAGGTCTCGCTGCTGCTTGGGCGCTTCCAAAGCCATGTCAGGTAGTACTCAGGCGACCCCATGATGCCAGGACCAAACTGGGGTCAACCTCACATAAGCCTTAACCACTGCACCATCTCTCTGGCCCCAAGCCGCCTTTGGAACCTTCCCCAGGGCTCTTCTCTGTCGGGAGGAAACTGGAATGGAACGTTGGGAGAACCAGGTCTCTGCTGTCTCCAGGGCGCCCCGTGCTGCCCGGTGCCGCTCTGTGCTGGGTCAGAGATGCCAGGCCCTCTCACTGCACCCCTGCAGCCGGCAGCCAGGCCCTCTCACTGCACCCCTGCGGCTGCTGGCTTTCTCCGGACGGGTCATTTTCTAGCTCTGCTCCGAGCCCAGCCCGCTGATTTGAGCGCTTCTGGCGTTCGGGATGTTGGAAGGATCAAACCCCAAGGTCGAGGTCATGACACGCCTACAGGACACGCATCCCGGGCTCTTGGCTGCTTCCGGCGCCCTGTCCCAGTGTCCTTCCCTTTGCTTGGCCCGGACCTGCCTTGGTCCAGGACACCCCTGTGCTCAGGGCTCCGTGAATGCTCACGATGGGACATTCTGCATATTTCCCCCTTCCTTCTTGGCGGGGAGAGGGGGTTGGATCAGACCCAGCAGTGCTCAGGACTCACTCCGGATGGTGCTCAGGGGACCTATACGGAACCAGGGATAGAACCCAAGTTGGCCAGACACATGAGGCCGAGTCTGGACCCCTGAACGGTCTCTCTGGCCCTGTGCCCCGCCTCTCTCGCAGGGGCATGAAGAAGAAGTCTGTGAAACGTTTTGCTCTCTGTCCACCCCGCTTCCCGCCTGGCGTGGGTCTCACTCTCTCCTCCTGCCCCAATAGGATGCTCTTATCCCGAGCCTCATCTCCACAGAGCATTCCTTGTTTCATGGGTGGGCACCAAGAGCGAGCAGGCGCCAGGGGCCGGAGCGACAGCACAGCGGGTAGGACACTTGCCTCCCACACAGCTGACCCAGGGCCCATCCGGGGCCACACACCCAGTCCCCCTCACCAGCAGGAGTGACCCCGGAGGACTGCCGGCAGAGCTCAAGAATAAAGAGGGGGACAGAAGGGAGGCCGGAGCCATAGCACATCGGGGAAGGCATTTGTTTCGCACACGGCCGACCTGGGTTCGATCCCTGGCATCCCATATGGTCCCTCGAGCACCACCAGGAGTGATTCCTGAGTAAAGAGCCAGGAGTAACCCTTGAGCATCGCTGGGTGTGACCCAAAAAGCAAAAAAAAAAAAAAAAAGAGGGGGACAGAAGGGTGGAGCGGGAACGTATCCGGAGAACCTGATGGCCCTGCAGTGTGGACAGGGCAGGGCGCAGGCGCCGAGAGCCCGCCTAAGGCGGGGGACACCGGCGTGGGGTGGTGCCTCCGTTTCAGACCCTTTTCTGGTTTTAACTTTCTTTCCTTTTCCCCGCGATTCCCTTTCCTCTGCGTTCTCTGCTCAGCCTCGGTCTTGGCTGCGGCCACCAAGAAAGAGGCCGGGAGAGACGGCGTCAGTGCCTCCGGCAACCTGTTGGGAGAGATGCCAGGAGGGAGGGGACAGTCGGGGACAGGATGGACAGCTGTCAGCGGGGGGGAGGGGCAGGGAGGTCTGGCAGTACCTACCTGGAATGTGCAGGCATGTTCTGTAGGGGAAATGGAAACGATCTGACCGTTCTGGAGGTTAGAGAGCGCGCGGGTCAGGAACTGCCTGCCTGGAAACCTCAGAAATCCTCCTCTCCTTTCCTCTTAACTGAACCACTGCAAGATACACAGTTACAAAGCTGTCCATGGTCGGGTTTCAGCCATACAGGGTTCCAGCACCCAGCCTCCGCCAGTGCCCGGTCGCAGCACCAGCAAGCCCGGATTCCCTCCCGCCACCCCCCCCCCCCCAGCCTGTCTCTGTGGCAGGCACTTTCCTTCTCCCTCCCTTCCTCCCTCTCCCTCCCTCCCTCTCCTCCCTCTCCCCCTCTCCCTCTCTCCCTCCCCCTCCCTCCCTCCCTTCCCCCTCTCCCTCTCCCTCCCTCTCTCCCTCTCCCTCCCTCTCTCCCTCTCTTCTGCCTCCTTCTCTCCCTCTCGTCTCCTCTCTCTTCCTTCCTCCCTCCCTCTCCCTCCCTCTCCCCCTCTCTCTCTCCCTCCCTCTCTCCCTCTCCCTCCCCTCTCTCCCTCTCTTCTGCCTCCTTCTCTCCCTCTCTCTCTCCTCTCTTCCTTCCTCCCTCCCTCCCTCTCCCTCTCTCTCTCCCTCTCCCCTCCCTCCTTCTTACCCTCTCCCTCTCTCTCCTCTCTCTCTTCCTTCCTCTCTCCCTCTCCCTCTCTCTCTCTCTCTCTCTCTCTCTCTCTCTCTCTTCCTTCCTCTCTCCCTCTCCCTCTCCTCTCTCTCTCTCTCTCTCTCTCTCTCTCTCTCTCTCTCTCTCCTAATACAGGTACTGAGAGGTTATCATGTTTGTTCCTTTTTAATTTCCAGCACTCAGTTTTACCCAGAATGATCATTCCCAGCTATCTTTGTTGTATGGTCCCGTCTCCATCCCAACCGTCCTCTCCCCCAGCACCCGAGACCGTCCTCCTGGCCCTGGTTTCTCCTGTCCCCAGCCGGGCACTAGCCTCATAAAGGATCTGAGTCCTTTATGTAGTTTCCTTGCTGCGAAGCGTCGCCAGTAGAGGGCGCAGGGGAGCCGCTGCAGCAGCCCAGAGCCTGGCCTCTAGCTGCCAAGGATGACCTCCTCCCCCTCCCCCTCACTGGCCACTAGGGCATCCCCCACACCCCTTTTCCAGGTGGCTTGGGAGTGAAGAGCTCCACCAGACACCTCCCTGTGAGCCATTTCCCCTGCATCCTGGAGAGTGGACCATCAGCAAGATTCCTAGCGTGGATTTCCAGCAGCCTCCATGCGGTGGTGGATGTGGAGGGAGGGAGGGAGCCGAGGGAGGGAGGGGCGGGGGGGGGGACGGGCTCAGACCCCTAAGGTGGGGTGGGTGGCGCCGCCAGCCTCTGCCATCCCTCCTTCCTCTGGGCTGTTTCCATCTCACCGCTCCATCCCTCAGAGTCCAGGCTCTGCTGCGGTCGTTAAACTTTCATTCTCTAATTGCTCTGTGGTTTCTCTCTCCTGGCCCGACCCAGCCTAATGCCCACGGGAAGGGCATAAACATCGCCAGGCTACCAAGGGAAGGTGTCGCTGGGAGAGGGAAGAACGAACGGAAGGCGTTTTAGTTGCATAGATTTTTTTCCCCAGGTCTGTGCCATGACTATATTGTGTCATCAGGAAAACAAAAATAGTTGTGTGACAAAAATGCAACCTGCCAGGGGTTTCTTTGCAAGGGTCCTGAGGCAGAGCTTCAAGAGAGGAGGTCCAGCTTGGTTTCCTGCACCAGAGGGGGAGGAGGGGCAATCAGAGGCAAAGAGGAGGCGGGACAAACATACAAAAGGTCCCAGCGTGAAGCCAGAGAGATAGTACCAGGGTTGAGGCGCCTGCCTTGCATGTGGCCGACCCAGGTTCAGTCCCCTGCACCCCATAGCCTCTCCCCCAGCACCACCAGGGGTCACTCCTGAGCACAGAGGCAGAACACAGCTGGACTTGGCTCAAAACCCAAACCAAAGCTCTCTGTTTAAGGCAGAAATAACGAGCTCAGGGGAAACCGCTCTTCAGAAAGTGCTGCTTGAATTTATTATTACAAGGTGAGTGGGGCGCCAAGGAGACATCACAACACATGCCTTGCACTAGGCTGACCTGGGTTCCATCCCCGATCCCCCCATTCCCTGGCAACAGCCCTGAGTGATGCTGCCAGGAGCAAGCCCTGGACCCACCCCCCTCTTGGCCAATAAAATAAAATAAAAGGTGAGTGGGGAGGGGGTGGGAGGGGGAGGGTCATTTCCCAGGTAGGGCCAGGGGTGCCTGTTCCCTGTTCAGACAGGGCCAGTGGCGGGAGGGGAGAGGAGCCTGTGTGATCACAGGGCGCCCCTGGGGCTGTTGAGAACGTGGGTGTGTGTGTGGGAAAGTTGCCACCCTTTGTCTTGCAGACCGCCTGCAGCGGTGCCCATGTGCGGGCGATGCCAGCGGGAGCCCGGGATGGCCACCACCTGGGCCCAAGCCCTGCTAGTCACTGAACCACGCCAGACCGGGGTCCGGGCCGGGCAGCTCCCAGCCAGGACCCTCGGGGAGGTGGGCACGGGGGGGGGGCCCTGAGGATGTCTGCTTTGCTGGGGGTGAAGGGGCAGCCTGGCAAGAAGTCTGGCTGGCTCGCACTGAATTCCACAACCATTTCCCCTTGGCATCGCCCGCCCCGCCTTGGCACCCGCCCCCCACCCTTCTTGCAGAACCCTCGCCCACTTTCCCTCCCCTCCACTCTCAACTCCCCCCAAGAGTGGGGGTCGGGGACAGCCACCCCCCACGCCGCTTCCCCGGAGCGCCCACATCCAGGACCCCCCCCTCCCGGTTTTCTCGAACCCCCCACGCAGCTCCTGCCCCGGAGAGGCGGGTGGCAGCCGTCCCGGAGTGGGGGGGCGTCCCGCCGGGGGTCCCCTCGGCGCGTGCCCCCCTCCCCTGCGTGCGCACGGTCCCGGGCGCGGGGCGGTTGGGGTGTCAGGCCGGGCTGCGCGGGCGCAGCGGGGGGATTGGCCGAGGGGCGCGGGCGGCGCCGGGTGGGGGTGGGGGGCCGGGCCGGGCCGGCGGGGCGGGGCGCGCCGAGCGCCCCAGAAGGTGCGGCCGCTCCCGCAGCCACAGCGCGCGCGCCCCGCACGGCCCGGGGACTCCCCGAAACTTCGCCAAGTCGGCCCGGGGCGCGCGCCGGCGGCCCCGCGAGGTAAGCGGGGGGGTCGGCCGGGCGCCCCCCGACTCCGCGGCGCTTTGTTTCCACCCCGGGGGGTGGGGGTGGGGGGTCGGAGCCGGCGACGCGGGGCTCCGGGGACGGTGGCTGCGCCCCACCCTCCACTCCCCGGCCCGAGAGACCCAGACACTTTCCAGAACCTTCGGAAACGCGGTCCCGGGGTCCCCCCCGCGCGCGGCGCCGGCGCGTCGGGCGCTCCCCGCCCCTTGCGGCCCCCCAGCGCGCCCCGTGCGCGGACCCCGGGAAGGCGGGGGGCGGGCGCGGCCGCGGGGGTCCCCCCCATTTCCCCTGCGCGGCCTCCGGAGCCCGGAGCCGCTCGTTGGCGGCGCGGCCCGGGAACGCCGCACCCGGGTGCACACTCGGCGCCGCTCGGCCCGGCTCACTTTTGCAGGAAAAACAGCAAAATCGGGAAGCCGGGTCACTCGGGCGCCTGGGCGGGGAGGTTTCCTGCCCCCCCCCCCGCCCCCGACCCCCAACACACGCGCACGCGCGCGCGCATGGGGCGGCCGGAGGTGGGGGGCGTCGTGCAGGGGTGCAGGGCTGGGGGCGCCACTGACCCGGGCACTGCAAGTTCTTCTCTCTCGGAACACTCAGCGCACACACCCCCGCCCGTCTCCCCCACGGATTCAAACCCGTATGGATAAACCGCTGTGGCTCTGGAGGATTAAAAATAATTTTTTTTGGGGGGGGGCGGTTAGGGCAAGTTGTGGTATCGTTTAAGTTTCTTACAGGTGTAAACTATCTGCTACAAGTAGGTTTTAGGCCGCGGGTTAAAAAAGTCAGTTACTGGGCTGTTAATTTGAGCATGCGTGTCTTACACAATTGAAAGTATGTGCCAATGTTCTTGAAGGGGTGTGTGTGTGTGTGTGCGCGTGTGTGTGTGGTGCCAGGAATGGAACCCAAAGCCTCCGGCGTGCAAGGCAAGGGCGCACCCGGGAGCTCCACCCGCAGCCTGTTTTACGGGCCTGTGTGTCCTAGCACCTGAGTTCGTGCCCGGTTCCAGATGCAGGTGGTTTTCGCAATCGGCTTTTCACCTTCTCCGCTTCTGCTGCCTGACTTGTGGCTCTGGGCTGTGGGTGATTTCTGTGACTAGTAAATTTAAAATAAGAGGAGGTGTTGGGGCAGTAGTCGTGGGACAGTGCTTGCCTTGCTTTCGATCCCGGCATCCTATGTTGTCCTCGAACCACGCGGGGAGTAATTCCTGAGTGCAGAGCTAGGAGTAAACCCCAAGCTTGGCGGGGGTGTGGCCCCCAAACAAAAACAAAACAACAAAAAAAGAGGAGGTGTAATTGAGGAATTGGTTGGCACGGGCCCAGAATCCAGTTTATTCCCTTCATTTGTTCACAGACTCGCGGGACTTGGTCTCTGCTGGTCTTTCCTCTGGTATGCCCTCCCCCCCAGCCCTTCCTCCCACCCTACACACAGGCAGACCCCGCCCCCCCGGCACATGTATGAGACTCCTTCCAAGCTGCCCTTTTACACAACACGGTCTGGAATGAATCAACATTGTGCTTACACTGGCAGAATGGGGAGTGGGTGGGTGGGTGAGTGGGGGAGTGAGTTTGTGGGGCCGGGGATTGAACCCAGGGCCCGATGGGAGTCGGACGCATGTGTGTGCTCCTCTGCACCCCGCCCCCAGCACCGCTGCCCTGATCCATCTGCCGATTACCCAGGCGTGCCTCATGCGTCACACCCCTGCCTTCTAGTCTGGCCGTTCCTCAAGCGGTCCACGCTTCCTTCCTGCAGGACAGATTTCTTTCCGGGGAGGGGTGGGGATGCCCAGTGGTGCGTTCAGGGCTGAATCCTATCCCTGCATTTGGGGATCACTCCTGGCAGGGACCGGGGGACCTCATCAGGCCAGGGATAGAACCTAGGTTGGCTGTGTGCAAGGCAAGCTCCCCGCCATAGTTCCGACCTCCTGCGGGGGGCATTTTGTTGTTGCTGTTTGTTGGGGGGGGCTACACGTAGCAGCGATGCTCAGGGATTACTCCTGGCAGGGCTGTGAGGACCAGGTGGGGTGCTGAGGGGTCAGCTATCCTGTCCCCCTGACCCTGTCCATGCACGCTTGCACAGTGGTGCTGGCCATTCACCGCCCAGGGCCGTCCTGTCCAGGGGGCAGCGAGGGCTGAAGTCCCTCCACTGGCTCTTGGTACAGCTCTCGACTGGATGGGGCTTGTTATTAAGGTTTTATTATTATTATTATTTTTCTTTTTGGTTCTGTTTACACCCAGCACTGCCCAGGGGCTGCGCCTGGCAGGTGTGCTGTGCTCAGGGACGAAGGATTGGAGATTGACACCGGGGAGGCCATCCGGGCCTCCCACTTGCAAAGAGCCCACCCGCTCTTGAAGCTGACCCCTGCCAGGGGCACTTCTTGCCCTTGCCCCAGTGGCCCAGCCTGAGCCAGTGTGCAGCCCTCTTGCCACTGTCCTGCCAAGCACACCCTGGACCCGGGGCTCAGGCCAGACTCCCTGAGGGGCTGGGAGCCTACAGCAGGAACCTACAGCTTCCTGCAGAACTCTGGAGAGAGGCAGTTTTCCTCGGAGCCAGTGTGCGTGGCCCCGGGTCTCCCTGCCAGGGCAGCTTCTGGAGGGGATGTTCACGGGTGCACCGTGGAATAGGCACAGATCCGGGCGGGCCCCCTCCGCCGGCCCCCCTGGGAGACACTCTGCTCCACACGTGCGACCCCCGGGGCTGGCAGAGATCAGACTTCCAGGATCCTGAGTGTGAGACCATGAAAAACTCCGCCGGCGTTAGCACAGGCACAAACACATCGGACCAAGGTGCCATTTCGCAGACGAGGATTTTGTCATCTTCCTGTGGCCTGAACTAAGGAGAGTCAAGAAAGGCAGCTTGGACGCTCCGTGACGCTCACTCTGATCAGCGTTTCAGATCACGATTCCCAAAAAAACCGAATCCCTCGCCATGTGCCATTTGCGTATGACAAACGCAGCCCGCCCGTCAAGGCAGTTGGCACGCGCAGGCTGGCTGCCAGAATCCGGATAACGCTCCAAGCCTGCGTGGAGTCGGAACATCTTGACGATTTGCGGGACAACCTGGCAGGGCCGCTCAGCCACGCTCACAGCCTTCTGAGAGCAGACCTTCTTCTTGGAAATGTCACTGGAACCGGCGAGCCTGTAGTGAATCAGGGAGATCTGTATTTTATTTATTTATTTATTTATTTATTTATTTATTTATTTATTTATTTTTCACTTTTTGGGTCACACCCGGCGATGCACAGGGGTTACTCCTGGCTCATGCACTCAGGAATTACCCCTAGCGGTGCTCAGGGGACCATATGGGATGCTGGGAATCGAACCCGGGTCAGCCGCGTGCAAGGCAAATGCCCTACCCGCTGTGCTATTGCTCCAGCCCCGAGATCTGTATTTATAGCCTGGCCTTGCTGGACGCACAGACGAGCGTGGGGCCATCGCCGGGCGCCTCCTCCAACTGCTCAGCTCTTGCTTCATTGCTCCCTTTCCTCAAGTTCGTGGAAGAATAACCTCCTGTCGTTTCCACTGTTGACCTCAGTTGGGAAACCTCGCAGCTGTAGATGCCGCGGAATATATCTCCGCCGAGAGAGAGGGCTGCCGGCCCCAAACACCATGCCTTGTCCAGAGTAGACGTGTCATAAATACTTGCTGAATGAATGAACCCGTTGATAGCTTACTTATTTGAAGAAATGATTTGATACAGCACAAACCAAAGTCCCGCGGTGGTGGAATTTGGACTCCGTGTTTCTCTTTTTCAAGCGCAATAAAAAAGTGTTGGAGAGGGGTCAGAGTGATAACCCAGCGGGCCGGAGCGCATGCTGGCGGCTAGGGGTGGAGTCCCAGCCAAAAACGGTCCTCAGTGTGCTGCCAGGAGCAACCCCGGAGTACAGAACCGGGAGTAACCCCTGAGCACTGCCTGGCGTTACCCAGCACCTGCCCAGCCCCCTCCGAAGTACTGGGTAGAAACTGTTTTCGCTGAGAAGGGACCGAAGGGGCAAAGGAGACAGTGCGGAAGGGTGGAAGGGCAGCATCACGGCTTTCCGTGTAGGGGTCCTGGGTTCCATTCCCGGGCCGGGCGAAGCACCACTAGGAGTGGCCCCCCAAAACCAAGCAAACAGAGAAACAAGGCAAGGGTTGGGTCTGTGGCACAGCGGTGAAGGGCACGCCCTATAAACGGGAAACTTAGGTTCAGTCCTCAGCATCGAAAGAACAAAAGCCTGGACCCCTGGTAGAAAGGCCTAGAAGAGCCCAGGATTTCTCTGATCCAGCGGCGCTTGTAGCCACGCGCCCCTCGGATTTGGGAGAAACGTCAGTTCTTGTGCATGCACGCCCTTTGCACACTTTGGAGCCCGAAACAGTAACAAGATGAGCGTTTTGGACTCCAGCAGGAAGTGCCCACCGTGCACTGGGCTGGTTCCGTGTAGGGACCAACCACCACCTTGTTCCTGGGCAGAGAGCCGTGGACTTTGGTGGGATGAAGGGAGCAACGGAAGCCTAAACCAGTGCTCACGGCCTGGAGCAAGGATTGTGTCGTACAGCCCATGTCGGCAGCACATGCTCTCTCTCTGCCCTCTGAAGCTCACCGGATTTACTTCCTGTGGGAAGGAAGGACAGGAAGTGACATCAGAGGCAGTCTTCGGCAGAGAAGTGGTTTTTTTTTTTTTTGCCTTTTGGGTCATACCCAGTGATGCACAGGGGTTCCTCCTGGCTCATGCACTCAGGAATCACTCCTGACGGTGCTCAGGGGACCATATGGGATGCTGGGAATCGAACTCTGGTCGGCTGCGTGCAAGGCAAACGCCCTACCCGCTGGGCTATCGCTCCAGCCCCTGGAGAAGTGTTTTGCACGCTGGACGGGCCCCTCTCTTAGACGGCCGCGCTTATGAAAGCAAGCGGGGCTGGCGGTGATTCATGCCGTAGCGTAGCTCACTGGAGCCGGGGCAGTGGGCGGGCGCGGACAGGCAGCGCAGAGTGGGACACGATGGTGGCGAGAATCCGGAAGATCCTTTCTGGGTGAAGACATTCACGGGGGGCCGCAGGCCGGGGCCAGTGGACCGAGTGGCCACAGCAGCGGAGTTGCATGGTGGAGGCTGACCAGGTCAGCCCCCAGCTGGTCTCAGCCGTGGTAGCACATCTGTCATTGCGAAGGAGACACGGGACTTTCAGGGCGAACAGCCGACGGTTGGGACCTTGCTGACGTGCCCATACGGTTCAGAGGGAAAGGCCGCCCCCCCTGCACCCCCGCGGCCTGCCCCTGAAGGCCTGGACACGGGCGCCCTGAGAAGGTGCCCCCAGGAGCCGGTCACGTGCTTCATCTCAGACTGGGCCCCCTGGGGCCCCACCAGGGCCGGCTGTGGCTTCCAGCTGGGAGTCCAGCGGCCACTTTGTTGCGGTTTGCAGCATGGGTCTGGAGTCGGGCTGCAGCTTCCATTGTGCTTCCCTGGTGTTGGGTTACGAGGGCTTTGCCCTCCCTGTGTTCCCAGTGCTCGGCCGCCCCTTTGTCCCCCACACAGGATGTGCACGGGAAGTTTCAAGGTTCCCTGCTCTGCAGCTTGAGAGACGGTTTCGCGGTGACTAAACCCGAGGATCTGTGGGACTGGCCACAGTTTTACCAGGTCTTTGAAGCTCAGTGATGGGGCTGGTTCGATCCCCAACACACATATCTGCTCCAGCCCCCCCAAGAACCACGAAGGAGGGGTTGGAGTGATAGCACAGTGGGTAGGGCATTTGCCTTGCACGTGGCCGACCCGGGTTCGATTCCCAGCATCCCATATGGTCCCCCGAGCACGGCCAGGGGTAATTCCTGAGTGCAGAGCCAGGAGTGACCCCTGAGCATCGCTGGGTGTGATCCAAAAAGATAAAAAGAACCACGAAGGATAAGCCCTGAGCACTGCCAGGTGGGACCCCAAAACAGAAAGGGAGGTGTCATTGCACTTTGATGCTTCCTACTGGGAACTGAGCAGGACTTCCCAGGGATACTGATTCTGAGTTCGTTCATTTCTCTCTCTTCTATCTTTTCTTTCTTTCTTTTTTTTTCTGGTGGGAAGGGTCACACCTGGACTCTGCACGGTGCTTGGGTGGGGGGGCCCTATGGGATGCGCAGACGGAACCCAGGTCGGCTGCGTGCAAGGCAAGCGCCCCACCTGCAGGCGGGACAAGCACCCTGCCCACTAGGCCTCCCCCCCCCACCCCGTGACTTAGTGTCTCTCTGGAGCTGGGCTCTGACATGAAGGGCGACACGGAGCCGTGGTGGACAGCGGCTGACTTGGGACGCGAAACCTGGTCCGCTTTCAGTGCTTGGGGGTGGACCGTCCCGGAAAATCGGGAACGTGATGTGGAACCCGGGACTTTGTGAGAAGCCGCTGGAGAGCTGCTGTGACTTCGGGGAGGACGGGCCCTGCGGACCAGCCTGCCCCCCTTTTCTACTCGCCCTGGGTCACTCTGCACTCAGGCCATTCACCCCTCCTCTGTGCTGCTTAGACTGTGGCGTGGCCCAGGGGTGAAGGGGTGAGACTCGCTTGAGGTGCTCCCTGTTGGTTGTGGGTGCTCGGGACGGGCTCTGATGGACAGCTGGGGGTCCCAGAAGGGCAGTGTATGGGGGTCACAGCCTGGGCAGCGGACTCTCCACCTCCTGGGTGCAGGATGAGGACTCTGCCACTGCATCTGCCTGGACATCTCACTTCTGTTTTATTTATCTCGGCCATACCCAGTGGTGCTCAGGGCTGACACCCAGCTCTGGGAGGGTCCAGGGGGGATCAAAGGTGATGCCCGGGATTGAACCAGGGTCGGTGGTGGTAGGCAAGGCCAGTGTTTTCCCCACTGAGCTTTCTCTCTGGGCCCTCACGTTTTTATTTTATTGTTTTGCTTTTTGGGTCACACCCAGTGATGCTCAGGGGTTCCTCCTGGCTCTGCACTCAGGAATTACTCCTGGTGGTGCTTGGAGGTCCATATGGGATGCCTGGGATTTAACCTGGGTTGGCTGCCTGCAAGGCTGCCTGCCCTACCCACTGTACTATTGCTCCAGCCTCACTTTTGTTTTAATTAGCATCTACTGTATTTTATTGGTCCATCACCTCTCAGTAATGCTGGATAGATTCTTCCACCTCTCAGTTTGGTAGATGAGGTTGAGCGGGGGTCAGTGAATGGTCACCTGTGTCTGTGAGGAAGGGGGCTGTGCCCTCAGGGGACCCTCATCGCCTGCCAACTTGCCCACAGGCCCACAGACACCAGTGCCTGTTCGTGTGTGGCCAGCAGCTCACGCTGCCACCTCCGTCAGTCAGAGCCCCGTCAGTGGGCGGGGGCGGTGCTGGCTTCTCAGCCCCGTCCATTGGCCTGACACTGTCTGGCCCTCCCTGTCCTTCAGTCCTGCGGGCTCAGGAGGCGGGGAGGGCACCTGTGGGGCACCGTCATCTCCTTCACCATGGAAACGCCACCGGCCATCAAAGAGCTCTTTGTGCTGTGGGTGAGTTCCAGGGACAGGACAGAGGGGAGAGCCACAGAGATGTGTGCCCCGCCCAGGGGCGTGACCCGGCTCTCACGTGCCAGGCCCCGGGGTTTGGGTTTTTCTCTTTTGCCAGCAAGAGCCGCCACATGATCGTGAACAAAATACGCCCTTTTCTCTGACATCCTCATTCTTTTTTTTTTTTTTTTGCTTATTTTGGGTCTCACCTGTTAATGCACAGGGGTTACTCTTGGATCATGCACTCAAGAATTACTCCTGGTGGTGCTCGGGAGACCATATGGGATACTGGGAATCGAACCCGGGTTGGCCGCATGCAAGGCAAATGCCATACCCGCTGTGCTGTCACTCCAGCCCCTGACATCCTAATTCTTAAACATCACTTCGGTGGCCAGGGGCAGTGTGTTGGGTCACGTGACTTTGAGGAATCCTTTCAGTTAGAATCTGAGTCGTAGGTTGTTTGGGGGCTTGGGGGTTTCATTCAACACTCGGGGAGCTCCTGGGAGACCACATGGGGTGTCAGGGACTGAACCTGGATCAGCCACATGCAAGGCAAGTGCCTTACCTGTTTTATTGTGTTTCTGGCCCCTTAATGATTCTTTGTAGCAGTAGCATATGAGAAAAGCAGAAGGAAAACAATGAAAAGAATGTTTAACATTTTTAATTGCATCACCATGAGATACAGAGTTACAAAGCTGATAGTGGGGTTTCAGTCATAGTGTATTCCGACACCTGTCCCTCCAACAGTATACATTTCCCTTCCTCCATTAGTGTTCCCTGTTTCCTTCCCCCAAGCCTGTCTTTATGGCAGGCACTTTCCTTCTCTCTGTCTCTCTCTGCCTCTGTCTGTCTGTCTGTCTGTCTGTCTCTCTCTCTCTCTCTCCCCTTTGGAACATTATGGTACTGCAATACAGGTACTGGAGGTGTTGATCCAAAGAATGTGCTGATCAAAAGCATGTAAAAGAAGTGCAGGAGAAGTCTCTAGAAGGGCCTGAGCACAGGCCTGCGGGAGGGCCAGGCTTGATTCTGGCACTTCGTACTCGGTCGGCTGTGCCAGGGATGACCCGGAGCACAGAGCCAGGAGTAGCCCCTGAGCACAAGTGGGCATGAGCTGCCCTGAATTGAAAAGTCATGTCTTTCGAAATGTTTGAATCTGCAACTGTACCCTCACTGTGACTCACTAATTAAAAAAAAAAAAAAGGAAAGTCGTGTCTTCCTAATCCGCCCTTCTGCTTGTGGACATTCGAGACTGGGAAGGGCCCCCCAGTGTCTAATAAGTGGGGCGTGGCTGGGTACCTCCAGCCTGTATTGAAATATTGCCAGGGGCTGTTATTTGTGATCTTGGGGGCTGGGGGATTCGTGGGGATTTCACCGCCTCTGGAACTGGGTGTCGGGGAGCTGTTGAGCCACATGAATTGCTGAAGAAGGAGCTGAGAGGAGGGTGTCGCGGGGAGCGAGGTGGCCGGCAAGATCTCTGGGAACGAGGAATCCGCATGGCACGTGGGCCGCGGAGAAGCTGTGTCGGGGTGTGGTCGGCAGGTTGTTAGGTGACCACATGGGTGGGGTGGGGGCAAAGTAGCACCATGGACTGGAGCTGCCGCCACTGGGAGAATGTGGGTGACACGGTGGCCCTGCGGTCTCCTGACGACAGACTGAGGGTGAGGAGCAGAACCTTGGTTGGTGGGTGGGACCGAGCGTCACATGAGCACTGCAGGGGTTGCCCGGTCAAGAGCAGATGCCGGAAGCTCATCCTGAGATGACGCTTCCGGAGGGCTGAGGTGCGTGTGACCTCGCGGCTCCTGGCCCCTCCTGAGAATCTGCCCAGCAGGAGGTGACACTTGCTGCAGGGACGGGGAGCCCTGGCCCCTCTCCTGCCCCATCCCTGCATCTTCCCCGGCACGCTGCCCCCCTGCAGTGGCCTGAGGAGGGCTGTGAGGACCCCACTAGTTACTGCCTGACGGGAAGAGGTTTGCAGGGGACCCGCACAGAAATGCAGCGTGGAGGGCGCTTACCTGCAGGCGGCCGCCCTGGGTCCCATCGGGAGTGAACCCTGAGTGCAGAGCCAGGAGGAAGCCCTGGGCACAGCTGTGGGGGGGGGGGCCCAGACCAAACCAACAAAAGCAACACTGTGGAGTCTGCTTTATTGAAGACTGACCCAGGGCTTAGGGCTTGGCACACAGGATTTTTATTTATTTGTGTCTTTTGAGATAGCACAGCGGGTAGGGCGTTTGCCTTGCACGCGGGGCCGACCCGGGTTCGATTCCTCTGCCCCTTTTGGAGAGCCGGGCAAGCTACCGAGAGCATCCCACCTGCACAACAGAGCCTGGCAAGCTCCCCGTGGCGTATTCAATATGCCAAAAAACAGTAACAACAAGTCTCACCATGGAGACGTTACTGGTGCCCGCTCCAGTGAATCGATGAGCAGTGGGATGACAGTGACAGTGACAGTGCATTTTGAGGCTTCTCAGGCAAGGCTGTAAGGGCCCAGGGCTGCTCCTGTCCCTGCTGGCTCAAAGGAGCTGCAGGATTCATTGCTCAGAAACCCCCCCCACCCCCGCCCCATAATGTGGTTTCTTGGGTGCTGTGGGGCTGGGAGGCTCACCCGGCAATGCTGGGTCTCACTCTTTGTCTGGTTTCCCAGGCCTGAGCCGCACAATTTTAAGGTCTTTTTTTTGGCTGGGGGATGGTGGTGGAAATGCTTGAGTGAAAAATAGAAAAGTACATTCCCGTGTGTATTTGAAACATTGTGTCTCCCAGTCATAAGGAAACTCTGTTACCATTGTTTTCTAGACCCCCTTCCCTTTACCTTTCGCTCAGGCTGCTGCTGTGTCCAGGGTGCATGTGGACGGCTGGGCATGAGCACATCTGGCTGCTGACTCCTGCTAGGTTGTGACATCACACCTGGCGGTTGAATTCTGCTAGGCTGTGACGTCACACTTGGCCACTGGCTCCTTCTAGGCTGTGATGTCACACCTGGCCTCTGACTCCTGCTAGACTGTGATGTCAACACCTGGCTTCTGACTCCTGCTAGGCTGTGATGTCACACCTGGCTTCTGACACCTGCTAGGCTGTGATGTCACACCTGCCCTCTGACTCCTGCTAGGCTGTGACGTCACACCTGGTTCTGACTCCTGCTAGGCTGTGATGTCACACCTGGCTCTGACTCCTGCTAGGCTGTGATGTCATACCTGGCGTCTGACTCCTGCTAGGCTGTGATATCACACCTGGCCTCTGACTCCTGCTAGGCTGTGATGTCACACCTTATGCCTCTGACTCCTGCTAGGCTGTGATGTCACATCTGGCCTCTGACTCCTGCTAGGCTGTGATGTCATACCTGGCTCTGACTCCTGCTAGGCTATGATGTCACACCTGGCCTCTGACTCCTGCTAGGCTGTGACGTCACACCTAGTTACCAACCCCTGCTAGGCTTTGTGCACTCACACCTGGCCTCTGATCTCTGCTAGGCTGTGACATCACACCTGGCCGCTGACTCCTGCTGGGCTGTGTGCACCTGGCCCCGTGCTCACTGGGATTCTCGCTCTTTGGATTCTTGCTCTTATCAGCATTTATCATACCAGAAATCATCTAATTCAACTCACTTTTCCGACGACAACCTTGGTATTTCTGGGGACTTGCTTCCCTTCCTCCATCATAACCAGTTTGTGGCTGCGGCGCCGGGCCTCAAATCCGGGAGTCTTTCAACTTTTTCCTCCTCCAGCGCTCAAAGATTTGAAGGACTGGTTCTGAAAACAGCAGCAAAAATCCAGGAAATGTCTCAGATTTTTCTGTGGGAATGGAAACGGACGCTGTGGAGCTTTGGAATGAGCCGTGGCGGGGCAGCTGGGAGCCGGCCCACAGGAATGCAGAAGGAGCAGCGGAGGGGTGACCGGCCCGGGGGGCGGGGGACGGGGGTGCTCAGAGCCAGCCGTGTCCTCTGCACCAGGAGAAATAAGCCTTTTCCGCAGGGTGGGCGAGGGCGGGATTTGAGGGTACTGTGCTCGTGTGGGGCTGGGAGGTGCGTCGGAGCAGTGCCCGTGCCCCTGGCTCTGTGCCGAGAGGCAGCCTTGCAGCTGGTCGAGTCCGAGCTGTGTTGTGTCCGTCCCTAGCTCCCGAGGAGAAGCAGCTGACGCATCGGCGTCTCCATGAACCAGAGAGTCAGCAGAGGGCCGTCAGGTGCCAGATCCCCTTGCTCCTGAGGGTAGCCAGGCACCCAGAGGGGCGCGCCTGGGTCTCCGAGGGTAGCCGGTTCCTCCCCCACCCCATCTCGCTGTTTCCATCCTGACAGTGGCCTTGAGTGATGGTTCAAGAGATGGAAACTGACAGGCCAGACGGCGGAACTCACCGCTGCGCACGGCCCAGGAGCTGGTCTGCAGCCCTGCGTCTGCCCTCGGGCGGCCGCATCCACGTTGGCAGGTCCATGCTCACGGACAGTGGGTGGGGGATGGTCGGGGCGACTCCCGAGTCAGCTCTGTGATCATTCCCTTGCACTGTGGAGCTTTGGGATGTGTGGGTGTGGGTGTGGGGGAGGGGCGAGGGACGGTTGGGGCAGTACTCAAGAATCCTGGGGTCCCCGTCATATACAGTGCGCCTGACGGTTAAGTGCTCAGCCCATGGGGGCTCCCCGGGGTGCCCAGGGCAGGCGAGTGAGCCGAGTCAGCTAATACTGATCCCCATGGGCCAGAGAGAGAGAGAGAGAGAGAGAGAGAGAGCGCCATGCCATGGGGGGAACTCTGCGTCAGGAGGCCCGGGTTTGACCCTTGGCACCACATTCCCAAGAGCACAGAGCTCAAGGGAGTAGCCCTTGAGCACCTCTGGGTGACCCCCACCCCTATTTTGTGAGCCAGTGCCCTCTTTCCAATATTCACGTGCCAGGGCCAGACCACAGGAATCACAGGATGCCGGGAATTGAACCTCAGTCAGCCGTGTGCGAGGCAGATGCCCTACCTGCTGGTGATAATCGTTCCAGCTGTGTGTTTTGGATTTTGGGTGGTGCTCAGGGATTACTCCTGGCAGTACTAGGGGAGATCACAGAAGAGCCTGGCAAGCTCCCTGTGGTGTCTTCAATATGCCAAATACAGTAACAATTACAGGTCTCATTCCCCTGACCCTGAAAGAGCCTCAAATCATTAGGAAAGACGAGTAAGGAGAGGCTGCTAAAATCTCAGGGCTGGGATGAATGGAGACGTTACTGGCGCCCGCTCAAGTAAATCGATGAACAACGGGATGATAGTGATATAGTGATACAGTGTAAATCTGGTGCCTGAAATGGCACTTCCTGAGCTTTACCCAGCAAAAGGGAGTGATTGAAAGGTCTCAGGGAGTTGGAAATGGTCCAATGTGGCGTCTGCCTTCTGCTTCCAGGTCCGCTTCTCCGTGGGAAGCCTCAGTTCAACCTCGGGGAAGTTGTGAAGCAGTTTACGGGCATCTTAAAAACTCAAAGGTTCCTGGGGCTGGAGTGATAGTACAGCGGGTAGGGCGTTTGCCTTGCACACAGCCGACCTGGGTTCATTCCCAGCATCCCACATGGTCCCCTGAGCACCGCCAGGAGTACAATGCTGGGTGTGACCCCCCCCAAAAAAAAGCAGAACTCAAAGGTTCTTTCAGGTTTGGGTTACTTACACACACACACACACACACACACACACACACACACACACACACACACACACACACACACACACACACACACCACTCTTCTTCCTCGGCTCACTCTTGGTATAAGGAGCGGTCTAGACAGAGATGAGACGCCCATGGATTTTGAACAACGTGTTTAGAAGCCGCCCAGGGGCCATCCCCATACGCTGCGCAGCCTTTTGAATAAAACAGTGTTTTTCCAAGTTGTGAGTCACGGGTGCTGACATCTGCCTAGGGGGTCAGGTGTGTGCGAGTGCTCACACATGTGCATGCCCACATGTATTTTTCAAGGGGAGATGCTTTTTTTAATGCCTCCCCCGCCTTTTAACATTTTAATTGAGATACTGGGGCTTACAGTCCTGTTAATTACACTTCTTGCGTGTAAGTCAGGCGGCACTACGCCCGGCCCAGGGCCTGCCCCCTTCCCTCCGCCAGTGTCCCCGAGTCCCGGGGACCCCTCTCGGCCACCTCCCCCTCTTGTAAGCTCTGTTCCCTAGACAAAATCTCCAGTCCCGAAGCCTCTCGTCATTTGCTGTTCCCTTACTTTGTTATTTCATACCTCACATAGGAGAGATTTTGTTGTTGTTGAGCGGGGGATTTACACAGAAAGATGAATAAAAGTCAAACTTTGGAAATTCCACAAAATTGTAAGTCAATGATAAATTGATGAAAATTATTTTTAAAAACTATACGTGTGTAGGGCTGGGGCAATAGCACAGTGGGGAGGGCATTTGCCTTGCACGCGGCTGACCCAGGTTCGATTCCAAGCATCCCATGTGGTCCCTGAGCACTGCCAGGAGTAATTCCTGAGTGCAGAGCCAGGAGTAACCCCTGTGCATCACCGGGTGTGACCCAAAAAGCAAAAACAAAAACAAAAACAAACCCCTATATGTGTGTATATGTAGTGATATATATGCACTTAAATATATCACTATCACTATCACTGTCATCCCATTGTTCATCGATTTGATTGAGCAGGCGCCAGTAAAGTCTCCATCTGTCCTAGCCTTGAGATTTTAATTTTTTTATTTTAATTTTTATTAGTGAATCACTGTGAGGTACAGTTACAAACTTATGAACCTTCCTGTTTGCATTTCTTTACATCCCTCCACCAGTGCCCATTCTCTTCCACCAATGTTCCCAGTATCCCTCTCACCACCCCCGCCCCAACCCCCACCACCCCACCCTGCCTCTGCGGCAGGGCATTCCTTTTTGTTCTCTCTCCTGTTGGGTGTTGTAGTTTGCAATAGAGGTATTGTAGTGGCCTTCATGTTCGGTCTATAGTCTACTTTTGGCGGGAAGCTTTCAACCCAGTGGGTCCTCCCAACATCCTCTACTAGGTGGTCCCTTCTCTATCTCAGCTGCCTTTCCCCCCAGCATGTGAGGCCAGTTTCCAAGCTGTGGGGCAGACTTCCTGGTTCTTATCTCTGCTATTCTTGGGTATTAGTCTCCCATTCTGCTACTTTATATTCCGCATATGAGTGTGATCTTTCTATGTGTGAGGCTCGTCCGAGCGTGTGGAGAGTGGCCTTGAGCATGGCTGTGGCTTTGACTGCCGGGGTCTGCTCAGGGCGGGGAGGGAAACTCAACCTGACCCCCTCCGAAGGACCCCGGTGAAGGAAGACAGCCAGGCTCAGGGACAGGAGACTCTCACTTATATATGTGTATATATGTGTGTGTGTGTATATATATACATATATATATACATATATATATATATATATATATATATATATACACGCTGTTATTTGTTTTTTGGTGGGGGCACACTTTGCAGTGCTCAGTGCTTACTCCTGGCTCTGCATTCAGGAATCACTCCTGGTGGGCTCAGAGGACCATATGGGATGCCGGGGATTGAACCCAGGTCAGCTGTGTCCGAGGCAAACACCCTACTCGGTCGGTGTATGCTCTGGCCCTGTAGAGAGGTTTTTATTCAGTGGCCTTTGGGTTTTCATTTGACCAAGCCTCATACTAAGATGCATCAAATTAGATACTGTTGCATTGAGCAAACTGTTTCAGTGTAAAAATGTTTTGGTTACTTTTTTTGACCGTCTAATACTAGTCTGAGGTATGGTGGTGATTTGAGGGAAGTTACAGTCTTTTATTTTTTTTCTTTTGGGTCACACCCAGCGATGCTAAAGGGTTACTCCTGGCTCGGCAGGAATTACTCCTGGCATGCTCAGGGGAACATATGGGATGCTGAGGATCAAACCGGGGTCGGCCGTGTGCAAGGCAAACGCCCTCCCCACTATGCTATCGCTCTGGTCCCCAGTTAATGTCTTTAAAATTTTTGTTTCCTTATGAAATATCGATTGTACTCAAAGTATATAGAGAATAAAGGGAATATCATTAGCTACTTAGGTGGGGGGTGGGGTGGGAGGGGGGGTGTATTGGGGTTCTTGGTGGTGGAACATGGGCACTGGTGAAGGGATGGGGGTTTAATCAGTATTTGACTGTGACTTAAACCTGAAAGCTTTGTAATTTTATTTTTCACGGTGATTCAATAAAATATTTTTTATTAAAAAATAATAAATAAATAAATAAACATAAAAAAATTTTTTTGTTTCTTGGTTTTGGGACCATACCCGGGCAGTGCTCAGGGCTTCCGCCTGGGTCTGTGCGCAGAGATCACTCCCGGGGACCCTGCAGGGGCCAGGGATAGAACCAAGTGCCTTCCCCGCCTGCCTACAACTCTTAATAGATAAATATTTATCCCCGAGCCTGCGTCTAAAGCAGATGGTGACTCAGTGCCTCCCAGCGGCACAGAACCAGGCGCTGTGTTTCTTTTAGGGAGGAGTTTGTGCACGTGACTGTGGAGACAGGCCCACGGCCGCCGCGTGGACCCTGACGGTCGTGGGGGGAGGTGGCAGCCTGCTGGTCTGGGTGTTCTCTTCCAGCCTCCATCGCCTTCGGCAGGGAGGACCAGCCCTCACGTCCCCGCCCCGGGCCCCCGGGGAGTGGTTTGTGTCATTCCTTCGAAGCTGGATGCCGCGCTAGCTGGGGAGATGCTCGGGGCGCTGTGCATTTCACTCACATGGGTTTGTGGCTGTTGGTTGGGTTTGGTTTGCGGCCCCACCCGGCATGCTTGGGGCTCACCTACCTCTGTGCTCTGGGCTCCCTTCACGCAGCACTCGGGGGACCCTGTGGAATTCCATAAATCCAACCCGGGTCAGCCACACGCGTGAGGCAAGATCTCCGAGTTGGGGTTTGTGTGTGCTTGGGTTGTGCTGTATCTGCCATCCTTCTCTGGCCTGAGGATAGGCTTGTTTTTTTTTTGCTTTTTGGGTCACACCCAGCGATGCTCAGGAATTACTCCTGGCGGTGCTTGTAGGACCATATGGGATGCCGGGGATCGAACCCGGGTCGGCCGCGTGCAAGGCAAACGCCCTACCCGCTGTGCTATCGCTCCGGCCCCCGAGGATAGGCTTGATCTGCTGTTCATCTTCTGGGAGATTTCCTTGTAGGCGGGTTCCTTCTTGGAGCTTGCTGCTCTCGATATTCTGCCTCTGTCTGTGGCGTTTGCTATTCTGATGACAGTGTGCCTTGGGGTTTTTCCTTCCTTCCCTCCCTCTACTTGGGTTCATTTGTCTGGGCCCCCACGAGCTTCTTGAATCCAGATTCATGCCCCTCACTGCTCTTGGGTACCATTTCATGAGGAAGACTCAGAGCAAGGGCTTCGTGGCAGAGTCACCGAGTTGCTCTGAGGAGGAGGCGTGTCAGAGAGCTCTGAGGTGAGACGCAGGAACCGCTTGAAGACAGCAGAAGGTGGGGAAAAGTCTGAACAGTGATAGACAGTGTACCAGAGAGCCCTGGGGCGAGGTCCTGAGTGTCTGAGGACTGGGGTAGAGGCTCAGCTCTCCATACTCGCAATTAGCTGTCCCCCGGAGCCCCTAAGGCACAGGGCGAAATATGCCTGTGCATAAACATGAATGTCTGTGGGGAGAGATCTGTGTGCAGGGCCACACGTAGATTCCCAGGGAGATATATATGTGTCTGTTTACCTCTGTCCGTCCTTCCATCTGTCTGTCCTTCCCCATCCCCACCCAGCCTCCCCTCCCTCTCTAGAATAAAGAGATGGGGAGGGTGGATAAATATCCTAGACTCTCTTCTAAGGATACATAAGAACAGGTCAAATGCTCACTAAGGAAGTCATTCTCTTAGGAGAGGGCTCTTTATTCTTTTCTTTTTTTTCCCTTTTTGGCTCACATCCGGCAATGCTCAGGGGTTACTCCTGGCTCTGCACTCAGGAATTCCTCCTGGCAGTACTCAGGGGACCATATGGGATGCTGGGAATTGAATCTGGGTTGGCCGTATGCAAGGTAAACACTCTCCCCACTCTATCGCTCCAGCCCCTCTTTCTCCTTCTTTTTTGGGGGTTTGAGTCACCCCTGGTGATGCTCAGGGCTCACTCCTGCGTCTGTGTTCAGGGCTATCCTTGGTGAGGTGCAGACCACATGGGGTGCTGGGACTGAACCCAGGTCAGCTGTGTGCAAGGCAAGCGCCCTCCCCACGGTACCATCTCTCTGGCTTCGAGAGGTCCTTAATCGCCCCGGGGCTTCCGGGATTCGGCTGTGCTACAGCCCATTCGGACTCATTCTGTTGGTGTTTGTTTTGGGGTCACATCCAGGCGGTGTTGAGGGGTGCCAGGAATCAAACCTGGGTTGGCCGTGTGCAAGGCAAGTGCCCTTCCCATGGTGCTGTGGCTCCCTGAGCCCCTCCCTCTTCACCGCCTCCCTGCTGGAGTTGACCCTGGGGACTGGGACAGTGGGAGGGAGATAGGAGGTAGCTGCCCCCCCCCCTTTTTATTTTTTTGCAGTGGTTGATGGTCTAAGCCAGTGTTTCTCCGCCGGTATAATAATATCCGATGTGATGCATCTTACTATCAGGCTTGGTCAAACAAACCCCCAAAAGCCAGTGAGTAAAAACTCCTCCATGGTCCAGAACAGTAAAACAGCAAGTAAGGGGGGGGGGGGTCACACCTGAGCACAGAGACTGGAATAGTCCCTGAGCGCCACCATGTGTGGCCCTGGGGCCCCTCCACCTCAGTTTCATTTTGGGGCAGTGCGGGGGGTGACCACACCAGGCTCTGGAGCAACATGACAGCTGGTTCCTTAGGGATATCCGGACTCTGCTCAGGGCGTCCCCTATAGTTGCCCTGTCCCATGGAATGTTCTAGAATGTGCTCCGCTAGGAAAGTGTGGACGGGGTGGTGTGGTCTGGGCTCTTCCCCCTGAGCCTGACCCCTGCAGGGCCACCTGGTGGGGGCGCACAGCTGAAAATTCACACAGATGAACAGAGCAAGGTTTTCTCACAGGGCCTCCTCCTGTTCAGATAATTGGGTGTGAAACACTTGTTTGGAACAGGGAAGATGAGGATGTGTCCATGTTGAAAGGGAGCTTGTAAAATGACTCACGAGCGGCCACTGCTGCCGTCCACTGCTCTCCCGGGGCGCTGGCCGCAGTGGGCGGCTGCTGTCCCGAGCAGGCTGTCACGTAGCTGAGCCCGTTCGGGATCAACATCCGTGTTTAGTCTTTACCTGGCTCTCCGTGACAGCTGTTTGGGTTCCTGGGGAGACACTCCCTCCTGGGGGGAAGGGCAGAGCCACGAGGGTGGGATTCTGTGCACACGGGCTTAGTGTCAGCGCAGGGAGCTGGCAGCCTTCGCTTTCTGACAGAGGGGCTGGGAGGGGGAGGGGCTCCTGGAGCACTGGGCAGCCTTAGCAGGAGGCCGCGTGTTCTGGCTCTTAGAGTCCGTGGAGGCAGAGCCTGCTTTTGAGACCAAATGTGGACTCTGGACTTGGTCCAAGAGCGGAATTGTAAATCCATCAAGGCTGGTACTGCACCGGGTTTCCTTAGAGAGCGGGAAAAGGGGGGTTCATCAGTACCCGGCGGGCTGCCGGGGGCTTTCCCGGGGCAAGCTTCCGCCCCTGTCCAGCATCCCCCCCGGGGGACAGGGCTCTCTCTCCCCGACCACGGCAGCACCTCAGAACAAGAAAGCTGCTCCCGCAAGAGGACAGGCCGGTGCTCAGGGCGTTCAGGTGGCCCTTGGGGCTCGGATGGGACTTCGGATGGACAGCAACACGACCCTTCCTTGGTTTCCCTCCACTCTCCTTCCCCCCTCCCTCCTTCCTTCCCTCCTTCCTCCTTTCCCTCCCTCCCTTCATTCCTCCCTCCCTCCTCTTTCTCTTGCTTTCTCGCTTCCTCCCTCCCTACCTCCTTCCCTCCCTTCTTTCCTTCCTCCCTCCCTTCCTTTCTTTCTTTCTTTCTTTCTTTCTTTCTTTCTTTCTTTCTTTCTTTCTTTCTTTCTTTCTTTCTTTCTTTCTTTCTTTCTTTCTTTCTTTCCTTCTTTCTTTCTGTCCCTCCCTCCCTCCCTCCTTCCCTCCCTTCCTCCCTCCCTCCCTTCCTTCTATGTTTTCTTCATTCTGGGGGGTCACCCCCTGCTTACCTTGAGGGCCATTCCCATTGCCACTTGGGGGAACCTTATGGCATCCAGGAGATTTTAGTTTGTTGGGAGGGCCACACCTAGGATGCTTAAGGCTTACTCCTGGCTCTGTGCTCAGAGATCACTCCTGGTGGGTCTCAGGGGACCCTGTGAGTACTGGGGTCTTGAGCCCCAGTTGGTGGTGGTAAGGCAAGCACCCTACCTATAGTACCATCGCTCCAACCTCAGAGACCTTTCAAAAGCAAATGCTTTTTCTGCCTCTGCTGTTTGAGGTGTGTGTGTGGGACCGAGAAAGCAAACTCGCCAATCAAACCTCTTTACATCACGAATATGTAATGTACCGAGAGCGATTGGGTAGCATCACTGCTGGGAAGTTGAGATGCTCTCACAGGAGTGCTCAGGCCCCTCCCCATCCTCAGCCTGACTGTTGAAGTGTTTCTTGCCCTCCACATATGAGGGCCTGGCTTCATGTGGTGCACAAAACAAAACAAAACAATTGCACTGGAATCCCGCCCCCTCATAAAACCGCCCCCTTCCAAAAAAACTGCATTGTAGTCTTTGGAGTCTGATATGCGCAAAGGTCCTGGGGCGACCTTCCGTGAGTCCCGACGCACCCCGAGACAGCGTGGGTGGCTCGGACTAGGCTCTAACGCCTCCCTGGCTCCTTGCCCGGTTGCTCTCCTGCGCTGGGTACGGTGCCTCTGGGGCGGTGAGCCCTCGGCCCCGAGAGCGGGCCTGAACCCCTCTTGCATGGGCCTGGGAGACCCGTCCGGGCCCCTCGGCGTTGGCTCGGAGTTTTGTCGTCTTCTGCTCATGAGCTTTGTCTTCCCCACAGGGTGGGGAGGCCGTGGGGGGTGGGGAAAGTGGGGGGGGAGCGGCTGGCACCCGCCGTCCCCTCCTGTCTCCTTGCGCTTCCCCAGGGGGGCGTGGAGCGGGGACCCCTGCCCTCTGCCCCCTCCTTTGCTCCCTGCCGTTCTCGCTGGCTTTCTGGGGCCCGGCTGGGTGTGGAGCCGTGGGCCCGGCCCGGAGCCCTGGCCCGTGGTGCCCTGTGTGCTGATGGGTGGGTGGCATCGTCCGTCTGCAGAGACCAGCGCCAGCCTGATGGGCACCTGGGTTCTGCTCGGGCTGCTGACAGGAAAACGTTAGACTCTCTGACACAGCTCCGAAGGAGCGGGCCGTGCCTTACTCTGTCCGCCCTGACACGGAGAATGGGCAGATAGTTCCAGGCACCAGACTCTAGAGTTGGGGACCAGGGTTAGGCCCAGGAGTCGGTTGCATCCGGCCCAGGCTTGATCCCAGGCATCACAGGGGTAGCCCTGGGCGCCCCCACCGTCAGCACTGCTGCATTTGCTCTGCCCCTCCCAGCCTAGGTGGGGACTCCTAAGCACTGCCAGGGTGGCCTCGGGGGTCCCCAGCACTGAATCACTGACCTAGTTGGCCAAGTATCACCACGAGTGGCCCCCAGACTCCTGAGCTTGGGGCCCCCCGCCCCCACCCCCTGAACAATAACATAAAACATGAATTTGGTTTCAGAAATCTCTTCGGACTCCTGCCCTGTTTGCTTTGAGTCTCCACTTCTTCATTGCTTAGTCTTCCCATACGTGCATATTTCATCTGTCTAAAATATTTTACCATTTGGGCCTGGAGCGATAGCACAGCGGGCAGGGCGTTTGCCTTGCACGTGGCCAACCCGGGTTCGATTCCCAGCATCCCATATGGTCCCCTGAGCACCGCCAGGGGTAATTCCTGAGTGCAGAGCCAGGAGTGACCCCTGTGCATTGCCGGGTGAGACCCAAAAAGCAAAATAAATAAATAAATAAATAAATAAAATATTTTACCATTTGCCTTGCATTTGCCTTGCACGCGGCCGACCCGAGTTTGATTCCTCCGTCCCACTCGGAGAGCCTGGCAAGCTACCCGTAGCCTATTCGATATGCCAAAAACAGTAACAAGTCTCAAAATGGAGATGTTACTGATGCCCGCTCGAGCAAACCGATGAACAACAGGATGACAGTGCTACAGTGCTACTTGAGCCACACCTGATGGTGCTCAGGGCTCCCTCCCGACAGTGCTCGGGGGACCTCATGGGCAATAGGGGATTGAACCCAGGTCTCCCGTGTGCAGGGCAAGTGCCCTCTGCACTGGCCTGTCTCTCTAGCCAGCACCCCGCTGTCTAAGAGGTCTGAAGCCGGCCGCACGTCTGCAGGGGAGGGCCTCTCCCTCCCAGCCCTCACGAGGCACCGGGAAGGCAGATCCCTGGTGGTTGGACAGACGGCACTGGAGAGAGTGAGTAGGCCAGGGATAGGCTGGTGGGCTCAGAGAAATGGGGGGCGGAGAGGCAGGGGCTGGGGGGAGTGGAACTGAGGGTCCCGGGGGAGAGGCACCCCTGCTAACAGCACAGGCTGGGCCTTAGGCGCACAGGCAGGTCGGGCGCATCCGTGGGAGGGGGCAGGGAGCGGGAGGGAGGGCTCCAAACCCGTCGGGGAGGGTGATTGGCGGGGCGTGCTGCCTTCCTCGGGGGCTTGGAGACCCGGGAGATGCAGAGGATGTGGATGGGACTCAGCCCGCCCCGTAGGAAAAGAGGCAGGTTGGGGGCGGACTGGGGCAGGAGAGCCTGTCCAGGCCTGGCCTGGCCCCCTGAGCACTGCCTGGCCTGCCCCGAGCACTGCCTGGCCTCATCCCCCTGAGCACTGCCGGGTCTGCCTCTTGCCACAACTAAAATATATATACGTATATACACGTATATATATTTTAATCAGTTTGGTTTGTTTGAAAACCAACAATACAAAAGAGGGGCTGGGAGGTGGCCCGGGACCCCCCCGCCCCCGGCCTGCTTCCTGGCACTGCGTGAGGCCCTGAGGTCTCCGTCACCGGAGGGCCTGGTGCTGACGGTGGACATGGCCGGAGGGGCCCCAGAGCACTGCGTGGGAGGCCCCCGGAAAGAAGCAGCAGAACTGAATGCAGAGAACAGAAAGTGGGTGGGAGCTGCAGGGGCCTGAGAGGGACAGAATAACCTTAGTCCCCCTGGCACCCCCTGCAGGACCCCCAGGCAGCCTCCAGTGGGGGCCAGGCCGGGAGCAAGGTGGCCGCAGCTGTGTTTCTGCGGGAGATGGTTGAGGGGGCAGGGGCTGGAGGTGTGTCCTGGCATCGAGTTGGGAGCCAAGTATGTGCAAGGGCACTGAGGCCTCAGGAGGGGGCAGCCTTGGGGAGGAGGGAGCTGGGGGGGCTGGAGGGGGAGTGGAAGGTGGGGAGACTGTGCCTGCACCCGGGCAGCACCGCCTGCCTCCCCGGGGGGCTGCAGGCCCCGGCGTGTGTCCTGAGCGTGCCCCGGCTCTGCCTCTGCCCCTGCTGGGAGGCCGTCCAAGGCCTCTCTGGAGCCTCCCTTTGGCCCCATTGGCTGACTCGCTGCCTCTCAGACACCGCCGCCTCACACCCAGGCCCTGCTGAGCCGCGGTCCCAGGGCTGGCCCAGGCCGCCAAGGTGTGTGGGAGCAGGCAAGCGGCCGCGGGAGGTGCCTCCCCGCAGTCTCCTACGAGGTTTGCCGCGGAGAACAGGTGTATCAGGTGCGAATAGGTGGACACGCATGTATCAGGTGTGAATATGTGGAGACACGTGTATCAGGTGTGAATATGTGGGCACATGTGTATGAGGTATAATATGCAGACATGTGTGTATCAGGTGTGAATAGGCGGACACGCATGTATCAGGTGTGAATATGTGGAGATATGTGTATCAGGTGTGAATATGTGGACACGTGTGTATCAGGTGTGAATATGTGGGCACATGTGTATGAGGTATAATATGCAGACACGTGTGTATCAGGTGTAATATGCAGATATGTGTGTATCAGGTGTAATATCCAGACATGCGTGTATCAGGTGTAATATTCGGACACGCGTATATCAGGTGTGAATATACAGACACGTGTATCAGGTGTAATATGCGGACATGTGTGTATCAGGTGTAATATGTGGACACACGTGTATCAAGTGTGAATATGCAGACACGTGTGTATCAGGTGTAATATGCGGACACGCGTGTATCAGGTGTTAACATGCGGACACACGTGTATCAGGTGTAATATGCGGACACGTGTGTATCAGGTGTGAATATGCAGACAGCGCAGCAGCCGGTTGGATGTCGCACTGTGTGGCCGCGTTTCACTGTTCTTGGGGCCTGTGGCCTGATGCCGCGGCTCCCCAGTGTCTCCCCGTCCCCGTGTGCGTCCGTGTTTTGGCGGCCTCTGTCCTTCTGGGTCCATCTCGGCTCACGCTTGCCCTTGTGCCTCTCGCCACTGACTCCTGGCTTGGCGGGAGCGGCCAGGCTGCTCTCCTGGGCATGGGCGTCTGCTCGCCAACACTCCCTGCTGTCTCTCAGGGAAGTGGGCATGGCCTGACCAGGTGAAAATGTGTGTGTGTGAGAGTGTGTGTGTGTGAGTCTGTATATATCTGAGTGTGTGAGTGTGTATATCTGAGTGTGTGTGTAAGTCTGTGTATCTGAGTGTGTGTATCTGAGTGTGTAGGAGTATGCGCAAGTGTGTGTGAGTGTGAATGTGTATACCTGAGTGTGTGTCTCTGTGTGCAAGTGTGTGTGTGTTTGTGTGTATGCCTGAGTGTTAGTGTGTGTGTATCTGAGTGTGTGTGTCTGTGTGTGTATCTGAGTGTGTGAGTATATCTGAGTGTGTGTGTCTGTGTGTGTGTCTGTGTGTGCGAGTTTGTGTTTATGTGAGTGTGTGTATCTGAGTGTGTGCGAGTATATGTGTGAGTTTGTGTATCTGAGTGTGTGTGAGCATGTGTTTGTGTGTGCAAGTGTGTGAGTGTGTGTATCTGAGTGTGTGAATGTGTGTATCAGTGTGTGTGTGTCTGTGTGTGAGTTTGTGTGTATGTGTGTGTATTTTGGGCCACACCCAGTGGTGCCCAGGGCTTACTCCTGGCTCTGTGCTCAGCGGTCACACCTGGCTGTGTTCATGGACCATACTCCGGGCTGGGGATTGGCAGACACCTTAACCCCGGAACTGTCTCTGGCCGGGAACTGTTGAGGCCGTGCATTTTCCCCTGGGCTTCAGGCCCATGCTGCGCTCACCGGGTTTGGTGCCAGGGAGAAGCTCAGATCTTGGTAGATGTTTTTTCAAAAAATTGCATTTCCAGGAGGGGTCTGGGGCGGGATGGGAGGTGTACTGGGGTTTGTTTGGGTTTTTTCTTGGTGGTGGAATATGGGCACTGGTGAAGGGATGGTTGTTTCAGCATTGTATAACTGAGACTTAAACCTGAAAGCATTGTAATTCTCCACATGGTGATTCAATAAAATAAAATTTTTATTATAAAAAAAACATCCCTCCCACAAAATCTGCATTTGCTTTGGTCTTTGCAAAGTGCCTTTTAAATGCCGGAGTACTAAAGGATACTAAATGGTTACTTTGTGTGTTTCCCCCTTAGGCGTTGCCAGCCGTACCCCAGTCCCAGAGATCAGGCTGCCCCGGCCTGAGTCTAGGATGTTCCTTGGTGCTCCTTCTGCGGCCCCGGGTAAGTCCATTGGGTCTTTGCACCCCCTCATCGTTCCTGTGTGGGATCGAGACCCCGACGGTCCTCCCCCACGCCCTGGGCTCTGGAATGTTCTCTGCCGGGTCTCGTTCCAGCCAGCTCCGGTTGTCCAGGATGCCGGAACGGTCGAGGGAAAGAAAGCCAAGCGTGCGTGTTTTTCACTTCTGGGATTTTTTTTCTTTTTTTCATTGTGAAGATGTTGTTCTGTGCCTGTCTGTGTTCTGGGGCAGAGTCTGAGCCTCTTCACATGTGTTCCCGACCACCCACCGCCAAGGGCAGCGGCCCTGCACTGTGACCCCTTGTCACGTCGCCTTGGCCTTTCTGTTGCATCACTTTGCGGCATTCCCAGAAGCAGCTGCGAGCAGACACTGGCGTCCCCCTGAAAACCTCCTGGCTGAGCAGTGAATGGGGACCTGGGAGGGAGGGAGCGTGTCCGCAGGGTAATTGTGAGAGCAAAATTAAGCTCTTGTCAGTATGTAAAAAATGAAACAGATGTGGGGAAAAAAAAATTTTTTTTTTGGCTTGTTGGTCATAGCTGGCAGTGCTCAGGGGTTACTCCTGACTCTGCACTCAGAAATTACTCTTGGCAGTGCTCAGGGGACCGTGTGGGATGCCGGGGATCCAGTCCTGGTCAGCTCCATGCAAGGCAAACACCCGACCCGCCTCACTGTCGCTCCAGCTCTTGAGGCGACCTAAGCGTGAAGTCTGAGAAGTTAAATGAGTGAGTGGAGGAAATGAGAGAAAGTCGAAAGGTGAGGGGTGGGAGTCCAGTGGACCTTTCTCCCCCTCTGTAGTTTTCTGGGCTGTGCGGGGCTGGACTGGTCACTGGGTTGGTGACCCCAGCCTGTGAGTGAGCCGGGCAGGAGAAGAGGTGGTAAGGTGGCAAGGCGGAACCCTCACAGCCTTCTCCAGGTGCCTTCTCCTTTTATTTATTTATTTATTTATTTTGCTTTTTGGGTCACACCCGGCGATGCACAGGGGTTACTCCTGGCTCTGCACTCAGGAAATACTCCTGGTGGTGCTCAGGGGACCATATGGGATGCTGGGAATAGAACCCGGGTCGGCCGCGTGCAAGGCAAACGCCCTACCCGCTGTGCTATTGCTCCAGCCCCAGTGCCTTCTCCTTTAAAAAAAAATATTTTTAGGGCTTCACAGCTGGCGGTGCTCAGGGTGTTGCACTCAGGAATTGCTCCTTGCGATGTCCAGGAAGCATATGGGGTGCGGGAGACTGAAATGGGTCAGCTGTGTGCAAGGCCAGTGTCCTACCTGCTGTACTGTAGCTCCAGACCCCCCTCCTCCTCCCTCTCCTCCTCTTTCTCCTCCTCCCTCTCCTCCCCCTCCTCCTCTTTCTCCTCCTCCCTCTCCTCCCCCTCCTCCTCCCTCTCTTCCTCCTCCTCCTCCCCCTCCTCCTCTTCCTCCTCTTCCCCCTCCTCCTCCTCCTCCTCTTCCTCCTCCCTCTCCTCCTCTTCCCCCTCCTCTTCCTCCTCTTCCCCCTCCTCTTCCTCCTCTTCCCCCTCCTCCTCCTCCTCCTCCTCCCCCTCCTCTTCCTCTTCTTCCCCCTCCTCCTCCTCCTCCTCCTCCCCCTCCTCTTCCTCTTCTTCCCCCTCCTCCTCCTCCTCCTCTTTCTCCTCCTCCTCTTCCTCCTCACCCCCCCTCCCCCCTTTTCAAAGCTCAGTGGGGGGAAAGGGAGCCTGTTCCCTGCCCCTGGCAGAGACCCCTCTGAGGACCCGGAGGGCAACTACACAGCAGTGGGTGGGTGAGTTATGAGGATCGGCTGGTTTAAAGCATGAAGATCCTGGTGAGTGAAATGAGTCAGAAGCAGGGGATAGACATAGAATGATTGGACTGATTTGTGGGATATTAAAAAACAACAGCAACACAGTACAAAACCAATACCCAAGGACTGTAGAAACCAGGGACAGGAGAATTGGTCCATGGTTAGAAGCCTACCTTGAGTGCTTGGGGAGAAGGGTTGGGATAGAGAAGGGACCACTATGACAAAGATGGAAATGATCTCTCTGGAGAAGAACTGCATGCTGAGAATGAAAAAGGGACAAACATGATAGCCTCTCGGTACCTGTGTTAGGAGGGAGGAGGAGGAGGAGGAGGAGGAGGAGGGGGAGGAGGAGGAGGAGGAGGGTGGCAGGAGGTAAACTGGGGACATTGGTGGTGGGAAATGTACACTGGTGGAGAGACGGGTGTTGGAACATTGTATGACTGAACCCCAAACATGATCAGCTTTGTAACTCTTCACGGTGACTCAAATAGTGTTGGAGTATAGCTCTGAACATTTTAGGAGAACATTGATTTGTCCTTCCTCCCTTGCCACAGAGAGCTTAGGTGTAGACACTCCCGGAGACACTCCCTTCCTCTGTTTATCTGTAAACACTTCTCTGCACCCTCCTTCCCAACCAGTTAATCACCTTTTCCCTAATCAGATTCTGTTATCTTGTAAGATCAGATCCTTCTAAGGACTCTGAACTTGTATTGTAAGTTAGTGTCTTTTGCATAGCTTACCATAAAGCAATGTCCTTCCTGTCTGGGCTATAAGAGCTTAATAATTCCCTCGGCCGTGGGTCTGTGCCCTGCGTGTGGCTTCTCCCTTCCTCCTTCCTGAGCCTGTGTTGCTTCCACGGCGGTCGTGACGCACGGTGAGGCTGAGGACGCGAGCAGACGTCTCTCTCTGAGACCTGCCGTCCCTGGTAAGGGGTCAGGCGTGGCACCACTGGGTCATACCGTCATCCTGTTTTGGGTCTTAGTTTTGGAGTGATTGGCACCCGGGATGTCTGTGCCATTTAGCACCGCTTCAGATAGAGTTCCCTCCCCCTTACTACCTCCCCTGCACTTGATTTGCTTTCCTTTTTTGGAGGGGGCAGCCCTTAGCCATGTCCGTTCATTCGCTAAATGTGGGGCGTCCCAGGGATGGAACCGGGGGAGGCGGTGTGCCAAGGCGGCACCTTCATCCCTGTGCTAGCTCTCTGGCCTGCTTACTTTGGGGGTACACCCGACAGTGCTCAGGGGTGCTCCTGGCTTTGTGCTCAGTGGACGATATGGCGTGTGGGGATTTGCACCTGGGCTGGGGCTGCAGTGCTCCTTAACCTTTGTATTCTTTCTCCAGCCCCCACCCTTCATTTCCTAAAGCTTCATTCCCCCCCCAAAAAAAACCCCACAAATTGATTTCTTTTTTTAAGTACTTTTCTTTTTTTGTTTGTTTTATAAAGTAGTTCATAATATTTGATCACACTTGATATTCAAACACCAATCCCACCAACGTTACACATTTCCGCCACCGTATTTTGGATGTTTCCATCCTGAACCCCAACTCCTGCCCCAAAGCAGAACGGAAACAATTCAGTTTGGTTTGTTTGTTATGAAAAACTGCTGAAAAATGCGCCAAAAAATGTTGCCTAGAGGAAAGAGTGTGGAAATTGTTGTATTTCACCAGAGGACAATGAAGCCCTTCTGTAAGAGATCACAAACATGTTGTTAAAGGTTGAGCCTTGTGTGCTAATATACAGGTCACTGTCACTGTCACTGTCATCCCTTTGCGCATCGATTTGCTTGAGCGGGCATGAGTAACGTTTCCATTGTGAGACTAGTTTGTTACTGTTTTTGGCATGTTGAATACGCCACGGGTAGCTTGCCAGGCTCTGTAAAAAAATTATTTCCCTCTATGATTGGTTGCCTCCTGCTTTAAACCCCATCATACATGGAACAAACCAGGACTAGGTTCCTTGGTAGGTGAGGCTCGGCCTGAGTGTGTGGGGAGCGGCTGTGAGCGTGGCAGCAGTTGAATTCTGGAGGTTTTCGGCTTCCAGGGCTGGGTCCCTTGGGGCGGGGAGGGGTCTCACCTGCCCCTCTCCGGGGCGTCCGGAGTGAAACAGCCTGGCGCGGGGTCTAGCAGCACGGCTGTGGCGTGTGTTATGTTATGCTCCCTTCCAGGAGAGAAGGATGTGCGACTCTTTTTTTTTTTTTTTTTGCTTTTTGGGTCACACCCGGTGCTGCACAGGGTTACTCCTGGCTGTACATTCAGGAATTACTCATGGCAGTGCTCAGGGGACCATATGGGATGCTGGGAATCGAACCCGGGTCGGCTGCATGCAAGGCAAACGCCCTCCCCTCTGTGCTATCGCTCCAGCCCAGGATGTGCGACTCTTAAAGTGTTTTTTAAATCGAATAATGGTGAGACACACAGTTACAAGACTAATTAATTTCAGCTCTAGAATTATATCAACAGTTTGGGTTTTGTCTGTATTAAAATAAAAGGATTGAAAATGAAAATCAGTAGCTGACCTTACAGGTTTAAGGGGGCAATCCAATAATGAAAATGTAGATAACTACCAGAACATTCTTCTGTGTCACCCACCCAATTGCCTCATGGGGATCGGCCAGGAAGCTTCACCGCCCTGTCCCGTCACCTCCCGTCTCCCTCTCCCTGTCCCAGAGGTAGGAGGGGACTCCGATCTCCCGACCCAGGGGTGCATGCACAGTGCCCCCTGGTCTTACCCTGATGCTTCGGGGGTCCTGCAGTGCTCGGGACCCTCTGGTGGCCAGGGCCTCCTGCGTGCAGTGCTCAGAGCTGGCTGACCCATCCTCATCAGCCCTGACCATTCATGTGTTCCCCGATCAGTGTACCATGTCCTCCCTAGAAACCGGAAGGGGCAGGTCTTGACTAAACTGGTCCCCCAGCACCTGTCCCCACCCTCACAGCCCCTCCCCGCCCTCGCCGTCCTTCCTGTGTTACCCATGGAGAGTGACGTATGCACACGGACTCCTGTGTCGGGATAGCCCTTCTGCAAGTGAGATAAGCCGGGGTGGGTGGGGAGTACCCTAGCAGCCCAGCCCTGGATGGTGGTTTTGGGAAGAGTTTCAGGGCTCGGGCGGCCTGGAGCAGGCTGGGAAGGCCCAGTGCTCCTGGCGTCATCTGGGAGAGGAACGATGCGGAGCCTGGGTGTTACTGCTGCTCCATGCTCTGGGGCTTGGCGGGCACGTGAGATGCCCGAGTCCTGAGAGGGTCAGGGCTGCAGTTGGAGGCAGGTGGGGGCACGGGGAGAGAGGAGGGTCCAGGGTCTGTCTGTCTGTCTGTCTGCCCGTCTGTCTGCCTGTCTCTCTCTCTCTGCGCGGGCAGGCGCGTTCACTGTTTTGAAAGCTGCCTTCCTCCTCTCTTTGTTCACGATGTCTAAATCGGACTTGGATGAACTCCCAGCCACTGCAGGAAACAATTATCAGAGGGAGAAGGGAGGTGGGTGGGCATCCCGGCTGCCGGGGCCGCCCCCACGTGGCGCCCGGCCCTCCTGAGTCGGCCTGCAGGGCCGGGGGGGGGTGGGGCAGGAGCAGAGCTGCTGGGTCCAGGGCTGGGGGCGGGTGTCACGGCGAGGGCCCTTTCAGATGACGGCACGGAGTCTCAGGAACCCTCGGATCTGACAGCCAGAGGGTGTCCTGCTCACCCTTCCAGCGTCATCCGTGTCCCATGTGCATCCGTGCGCGGGCTCTGCTGCTCTGGTGTCCCGGGCTAAGGCTAGCTGTGACTGGTGGCAGGGTGCAGTGCCCCCGTGGCCAGCCACAGGGCCCTGGTGACAAGGGTGCAAGGTCCAGCGGCCAGGTGTGCCATCTCGGAGGCCAGTGGCAAGGCCCCAGTGGCCAGGGGCAAGGTCCCGGCTACCAGCACAGTGAAGAGATATCTGAAGCTGGGAAGAACGTTGTCACCCGTCCTGCCCTGCAGGGGTGAGACAGGTGTGGGCACGGCCCGTCACTCTCTTTCTGCATGGCAGGGAGGAGGAGGCCCTGAGAGCGGAGTTCCCGGGACTGGGAGTATCTGGGGGCCTTTGTCCCACAGACCTGCTCGTGAAACCTCAGCTCACCTGTGTGTCCCTAATGGCACTGCTGATGGGGACTTGGGGAATGTAGGTGTGCATGTGTGAACGTGTGTATGTGTGCATGTGTGTGCATGCATGCATGTGCGTGCATTTGTGAGTGTGTATGTGTGCACCTGTGCGTGTGTGCATGCGTGCTTGTGTGTGAGCGTGTGTATGTGTGCATGTGTTTGAGCATGTGTATGTGTGTGTGTGCCTGCATGTGTGTGTGAACGTGTGTATGTGTGCATATTTGCGTGTGTGTGCATGTGTGCTTGTGTGAGCGTGTATATGTGTGCATGTGTGGTGAGCATGTGTATGTGCGTGTGTGTGCATGCGTGTGTGTGCGTGCGTGCATGTGTGTGAGTGTGACTGTGTATGTGTGCATGTGTGCATGTGAGCATGTGCGTGCATGCATATGCATGCATGCATGTGTGCATGTGTTTTCGCATGTGTGTGCATGAGTGCATGTGTGTATGTATGTGTGTGTGCATATGTGTGCGTGTGTCCATGCATGTGTGTGTGTGCAGCAACCACGTGGGGCTCGGTTCGTCATGTGAGAAATGAAGAGGCGGGAGGGAGTATCACCCCCACCCCCATGACCTCAGTTCCTGGGCCCCGCTGGACTGTTCCCTACACGCGTCCTCGTTCTGGGGAAAGTGCCTCCTGCCCCTTCTCTCTGAGGGAGACCAGCAGACGCCCAGCCCAGGTGAGCTCCGCCGGCGGCCGGGAATACGTGTGACAGGGGCCTCCGAGGGCTGGTCAGGAGGTCTGGGGCCCTGCTGGCGGTTATGGGCCAAGCAGGCCAGTGGGTTAGAGCCAGGCCGTGAGGTCGCGGTGCTGCCCGGCCCCGCAGTGCTGGGGGGACTCTCCAGGGCAGCCGCTGGTTCTTCCGGGCGACCAGGTGGCGGTAGGGATTGACCTGGCATATGTGCCAAGCTCTGTGCCACCGCCCGGCCCTGGGAGTTCCCGCCCTCTGACTGTAGACTGGGAGCACACGTCTGATGCATCTGACCGGAGCACCCAAGCTCACGGAGCACCTGACACAGAGCACCCAAGCACACGGAGCACCTGACATGGAGCACCCGAGCTTACGAAGCACCTGACACAGAGCACCTGACAGAGCACCAGAGCTCACAGAGCACCTGGTGCGGAGCACCTGACACAGAGCACCCAAGCACACAGAGCACCCGAGCTCACGGAGCACCTGACATGGAGCACCTGAGCTCATGGAGCACCTGATGTGGAGTATCTGACATGGAGCACCTGACGTGGAGCACCCAGGCTCACGGGAAAGCAGCATGGCGCTTTCCTTCAGCTCAGAATTGTCAGACAATAGATTTCCTGGACAAATTGTGCCTTTATTTGCAAGAGTCTTTGTTTGGGGGCCCATATCAGCCTGCTCAGATCTTACTCCTGGCTCAGTGCTCAGGGGCCCCTCCTGGCCGAGCTCAGGAGTCCATGTGTAGTGGCGGGAATTGAACTCGCAAGCTGCATGCGAGGCAAACGCTTGACCTGTTGTACTATCATCTCTCCTGCCCTGTTTCTTTTGTTTTCTCTCTTCCCCCCCTTTCTTTCTCTCTCTCACTCTCTCTCTGTCTCTCCCCCTCTCCCTTCCTCTCTCTCTCCTTCCCCCTCTCCCTTCCTCCCTCTCTCTCCCCCTTTCCCTTCCTCCCTCTCTCTCTCCCCTCTCCCTTCTTCTCTCTCCTCTCACTCTCTCTCCCCCTCTCCCTTCCTCTTTCTTCCTCTGTCTCTCCCCCATCCCTTCCTCTCTTTCTCTCCCTTTTTTTTTTTTCATTTTTGGTGGGCGGCATATTCGGTGATGCTCAGGGCTTACTCCTGGCTCAGTGCTCAGGAATCACTTCTGGAGGGGCTGGGGTGCCGGGGGTCGAACCTGGGCTGACTGTGTGCAAGGCCAGGGCCCTCCCTGCTGTACCATCTCCCGGCCCCCAGCTGTATTTCTCAGAGTCCTGAGAGGTGGGTGAAGAGCTGTCTTCAGGGGGGGCAGGATGATGACACTATAGTGCGCGACCTGGAAGTATCCCAGCACTCGGGGTGACCCGGGACCCAGGCAGGACCGTACCCCCAGGCCCCGCACTGAGACATGGACCTAGTGGGTGGAGACTCCCTCGGAAGTTGGTCTCTGGGGCCCCCTGACATCACGTGGGAGACTCCCGTCCTCCCCCAATAGGAGAAGAGAATCCGACCCTCTTCTCGCACCTGGCGTACGAGTCATCTTGGGTCTCTGTAGCAGGTCTGTTTCGTGGACAAGCAGATTCTGTCTCTGAAGCGCTGTTCGCCCCGGGCCTGCGGGCGGAGCCGCCCCGTTTGCTGTTACAGTAGGCCGAGGCCTATATATAGGGCACGCCAGTGAGATGCGGTGTAAACCCCGGCCTTAAAAAGAGAAAGCAATTGCTGTGTTTGAAAGCCGGGCTATAAAAAGTAAGTGAACTCAGAGGCGAGCCGGGCAGGATTCCGTTTCCCGCGGCCAAGGACCCGGCTGGCTCTTCCCTTCCGTGCCCTGTGGAGGCTGGGTGGGGCCGCCCGTGGTTTCCAGCGTGGGTCAGTCTGTCGCTTTGGAACCCCCGTGCCCGCTCAGCCTGGGCGAGAGACGCAGGTGCAGGGGGACGGCCCTGTGCCTCTCAGCTCTGCTCTGCGACCCAGCCGCAGCCCAGAGAACCTCATGGTCACTTCTCATTTTTTTTTAATTTTATTTTTTGCCTTTTGGGTCACACCCGGCGATGCACAGGGGTTACTCCTGGCTCTGCACTCAGGAATCACCCCTGGCGGCTCTCAGGGGACCATATGGGATGCTGGGAATCGAACCCGGGTCGGCTGTGTGCAAGGCAAACGCCCTACCTGCTGTGCTATCGCTCCAGCCCCATTCTCATTTTTTTAATTTAATTTTATTTATCATTTGTTTTTTGTTGGTGGCCATCCCCGATGGTGCTCAGGGCTTCCTCCTGGTCCTGTGCTCACAGGATCATGGGGGTACCGGGAATGGAACCCGGATGGGCCATGTGCAAGAGCCAGCTCCCTGCTGCTGTGCCGTGGCTCCGGGCCGTCTCTCGGTGACTTGACGGGAGGCCCGTCCTTGTTCGTGTGATGGATGCCCGTCCACGTCGCCGCCTTCCTTGGCCTGCCCTGGACGCCGACCAGCCTTTTGACCACTGCAGCTTCGTGCCAGACTTGTTAATCACATTTTATTTTTTTGTGACTTGGGGCCAAGTCAGCTGTGCTTACTCCTGGCTCTGGGCTCAGGGGTGACTCCTGGCAGTACTCTGCTGACCGTATGTGGTACTGGGGACCGAACCTTGGTGGGCTGCATGCAAGGCAAGGAAATGCTTCCCCCTCCTCACCCCCAGTTTCTTCAACTTGATAATCATATTTTAAATTTCTTTTTGCTTTTTTTTGTTTTTTGGGTCATACCCAGCAAAGCGCAGAGGTTACACCTGGCTCTGCATTCAGGAATTACTCCTGGCAGTGCTCAGGGGACCATATGGGATGCTGGGGATCGAACCCAGGTCGGCCACGTGCAAGGCAAACGCCCTCCCCGCTGTACTATCGCTCTGGCCCCCATATTTTAGAGTTCTTTTCAGGGGCTAGAGAGGTAGATAGCCCAGCAGGTAAGGTGCTTACCTTGCATGCAGCTGACCTGGGTTCAATCCCAGGCACCTAGATGGTCCCCCAAGCCCAGCAAGAGTGATCCTTGGGTTCAGAGCCAGGAGCAAGTCCTGAGCACTGCGGGGTGTGGCTCCCAAATAAAAATAAGCCAAGAAAGCCCCTTTTCAGAATACTCTTCCTGAGAGCCCCTCCCTTCCTCCCACCCTGAGCTTCCCAAAAGGAAGAAAGGGAAGCAAAGCGTCTGGAACCTTCTGGAAACTTCCCTGGGGTCCTTTGCTAGTGAGTGGCCTCTAGTGAGCGCCCCCTTCGGCGGTTCTGAACACAGGCCGGGAACCCGAGCAGCGCTGGCTAAGTCAGGAGTAGCTCAGGCATCTCTGATGGTTCCTTCCTGGGTTTTATTCATTTTTTCTCCCAGTTTAAATTATTTAAAAAAAAAATTGAGTTGAAGAACTGTGCTTTACAAAGTTATTGGTAATTGACACATGCTGTGTTCAGCACTAATCCCACCACCAGTGTCAATGTTTGTCTGCCCATGTCCCCATATTCCCTCCTCCCAAACGCCCCCCCCCATGCATGCACACACACACACACACACACACACACACACACACACACACACACATCACCTTGACAGAAACATCACAAAGTTCCAGTGGTTGCAGCTGGGAGCTGGTGCTCTCAGTGCTGAGTCCGGGTTCGGGATCTATGACTGATGGTTCCTCCTTGCCCAGGTGCCACCTGCCGAGGGTGGCGCCCATGTCCCCGTGGAGGCGTCCACCCGCTCTCGTCCAGCCTCTGGTCTGGTTCCACAGCTTTGACTGGGAACCGTTAGAAAGAACTTGCAAAGGGAGGAATATTTTAGGGCCTGGGTGAAGTGCCACGTCCTCCCCCGCTGAGTGCTCCCCTGAGGGCCAGACTCCGCATTTCAGAGGATAGAAATCATGATTTATTCAAAGGAACCTGGCAGCAGTTTTTCTTACTTAAAAAAAAAAAAATCTACAAAAAAGCCAGAAAGGAATCTTGCGGGCCGAGTGTCTGTCTGCACTCAGGGGGCCTCCGCTGCCTCGAGGCCTTCTCTGGGGCCGGGCCGCTTGTCCTGGCGGGGCCAGAGCAGGCGGGATGGGATGCTGGCTCGGGCCCGCTGGCTCGGGGACTCTCAGCCCTGAGGTACGGGGCAGCGTGGCCCTGGACAGGAGACTAAGGAGTAGGAGCTAAGGCCCGATGCTGGCGGGAGCAGCCTGGGCTCGCCGTCCACTCGGGCCCCCGGAGACGCTGGCCTCTGCCCCCTTCCACCTCCCACAGTGGCCCTGGATAGTGTCAGGGCCTGGGACAGTCCTGGTTGGACACGGAGCCCAGTGGGGGGGCTGGTGCTGGGGATTCCAAGCTTGTCTTGATTCACTTCAGCATCTGTGTGTAGAGCGAGCGAGAGAGACAGACAGAGACACAGAGAGACAGAGAGGGATGACAGAAACAGAGACAGAGAGCAAGAGAGACAAAGAGACAGAGACAGAGAGAGACGGAGACAGAGAGACAGAGCGAGAGAGAGTGAGAGCGAGTGTGCACAGGCATCAAGCACGTGCCCTGCATGCAGCCGACCCGGGCGTGACGTGTCCCACAGAGGAGCGACCATTCTCGATCTGTCGCTCTCTGGGCTACCGTCTTTGGCACTGAGAGCCTCTAGTCCCACCCAGGTTGCCACAAGTTCCCTGATTCTGTTCTTTCTTAGAGCCGCAGAGTAATATGGAATTTTTTAAATTAAGAGTAGATTGGGTTCGTATCTTCCAGCCCGACTGATGCGAGCTGAGAGTAGACTATAGACCAAACGTGAAGGCCACTCAGTACCTCTGTTGCAAACTACAACACTCAAAAAGGAGAGAGAACAAAGGGGAATGTCCTGCTGAAGAGGCAGGGTGGGGTGGTGGGGGACGGGGTGGGGGTGGTGGGAGGGATACTGGGATCGTTGGTGGAGGAGAATGGGCACTGGTGGAGGGATGGGTAAGCGATACTGTATGGCTGAAATGCAAACACGAAAGTTCATAAGTTTGTAACTGTACCTCGCAGTGATTCTCTAATAAAAAATAAAAAAAAATAGATTGGGGCCAGAGCAGCAGTCCAGTGGGGAGAGCGTCTGCCTTGCTGCTATACACCCGGCTCTGATCCCCGTCATCCCTGAGCACCACCAGGAGTGACCTGAGGCCCTCGACCCAGGAGTGTCGGGAGAGCCCGAGGCTTGTGTCAGGCTGCCTTGGGCGGGAGAGAGGAACACAGGCTCGCCAGCCAAAGCCAGCGCGTCTTGGGGCCAGCGGAACGGGGATCTGAGCAGAGACCAGCTGCCCGCCCCGGCATCTCCGGACACACTCAAGTCCCCGCGAGCTCTTCCCCCAGCCCAACCTTTCCAGGGCCCCCAGTGAACATGGGGGGCAGGAGGAAGCTCCAGGCTTCCCCCCCGCCCCGTGACTCACAACGAGAGGAGGCTAAACACACTGCAATTTGCGTGAACAGAGCCACGGCCGGCTGTGGCCACCCGTGGTGCACACTGGCAGCAGCACTTGCTCGGCTGGCAGGATCGGGGAGGGGGTCGTTGGATTCGGGACCCTGAGCTCACCGTTGGTGGCTTCTGTCAGCCTGACCCAAGCCGCTGGCTCTCCCGACACTCCTGGGTCGAGGGCCTGAGGTTATTTTTTTTATGATGATTTAAAAAATTTTTAAATTTTTTCAAATGAATCACTGTGAAATACAGTTACAGACTTACAGACCTTCATGTTTGGGTTTCAATCATGCAATGATCGAGCACCCATCCCGCCGGCAGTGCCCATTCTCCACCACCAACGTTCCCAGTATCCACCCCCCCCCCCCCCCCCCCCGTGGCAGGCACACTCCCTTTTACTCTCTCTCTCGTCTTGGGTGTTACAGTTTGCAGTATAGGTAGTAAGTGGCCATCCTGTTTGGTCCGTCGTCTGCTCTCAGCACGCATCTCCCATCCCGAGCGGGCCCTCCGAGCATCATTTACTTGGTGGTCCCTTCTCTGGCCCAGCTGCCTCTCCCTCTGCATGTGAGGCCGGCTTCCAGTCTGTGGAGCCATCCTCCTGGGCGGGCCTGAGGTTCGACCCCTGGTCTGAGGGCGCTCAGAGAGGGGCTCGCAGTCCCCTCTTGGCGGGGCCCAGGCCCCCGTCTCAGGTCTCACCGTGGAGCGGCCAAGCGGTTATTGGGACACGTTTGGCCACATACGGGAGCGCTGCAGGGTTTCTGCCCGCCCACCTGCCCGCCTGCCTGCGTCTCTCTTTGTGGAGGCAGCCCAGAGTCTTTTTCATGAACCGCCAAGGCGCTAGTCTCAGAACCTTCTAGCATATGTCAGCCCTTTGGCAGAGGGCTGCAAGCCCCCTCGTGAATATGCACATTTATAAATACTCCTTGTTAATGAAGTGAGCGGATTGAAGGTGACACTCGGGCTGGGGTGTGACAGAACTCCAGCGAGCTCTGCAAGGGGGACATGCACCACACCGCCAGCCCCCGGCCGGGCAGTGGCCCCGAGGGAGGCCCTGTGTGGCCCCCAAACCACACAAGTAAACGACGAAGCAGAGGAGTTTCTCAGCCATCCACACGCGCCTGTTCTTACGGCCGGAGTTAGAATCCCTCCATCAGCTCCACCCAGTCTGTGAAGGATCCGGTCCCTGCTGCTGAATTTCGGGTATTTTTTCCCCTCCCTGTTTTATTTTTTTATTTTTATTTTTATTTTTCATTTTTATTTATTTATTTATTTATTTATTTTTTGCTTTTTGGGTCACACCTGGCGATGCACAGGGGTTACTCCTGGTTCATGCACTCAGGAATCACTCCTAGCGGTGCTCAGAGGACCATATGGGATGCTGGGAATCGAACCTGGGTCGGCCACATGCAAAGCAAACGCCCTCCCCACTGTGCTATCACTCCAGCCCCTCCTCCCTGTTTTATCGTGTGTTTTTTCACTTTCATCTTTACATTTCTTTTTGGGAGGGTGGGGTTGGGCCTCACCCGGAGGTGCTCAGGGCTTCGTCCTGCATTCAGGGGTCACTCCTGGTGGTGCTGGGGCCCGAGCCCCTGGGGGCCAGGACACGAGCTTTGCCCCTCTCTGCTGTCTCTCTGTCTCCTAGGTTTCCTTTTTTTTTTAATTTTAATTTTATTTTTATAAAGTAGTTCACAGTCATGTATTACATTCAATATTCCGACACCAGTCCCACCACCAATACACCTTCCCACCACTAATATTTCAAATTTCCCCCACCACCACCCAAGCCTACCCTGATAGCAGGCTGTATGTAAGTAATTTCTTTTCTGTTGCTTGTTATGAATAATCTGCTAAAAATGATCAAAGTTTCGGGGTTGGAGCAGTAGCACAGTGGGCAGGGCGTTTGCCTTGCATGCGGCCGACCCGGGTTCGATTCCCAGCATCTCATATGGTCCCCCGAGCACTGCCAGGAGTAATTCCTGAGTGCAGAGCCAGGAGTAACCCCTGTGCATCGCTGGGTGTGACCCAAAAAGCAAAAAAAAAAAAAATGATCAAAGTTTCCTTAGAAGAAAGTGTGTTAAGATTGTTGTTTCTCTCTGTGTGTTTGTGTGTGTGTGTGGGGGGGGGGCTGCTGGGGACAAACCAGAAGGAAGGGGATCTACCTCCCAATCCAGGCCAGTCCCAGTGATGTCATTGCAGGCCGGCCTCCCCGGGAATGGGGGAACTCCTAGATCCCCTTTGTCGTGGATTGAACGCCTAAGATGTGCGGTTTTGAAAATGGAGAGATGGTTCCTCTCTAACTGACACGTCTCTGGCCTTTTCATGAACAATCTGCGGCGCCCCTATTTAGATAAAATGAATTACCATTGCGCCGGAGTGACAGTACAGCGGGGAGGGCGTTTGCCTTGCTTGCAGCTGACCTGGGTTCGATCCCTGGCATCCCATATGGTCCCCCAAGCACCTCCAGGAGTGATTCCTGAGTGCAGAGCCAGGCGTAACCCCTGAGCATCGCCGGGTGTGACCCAAAATGCAAAAAAAACAAAAAGAAGAAAAAGGAGTTACCATCCCCAGAGAAGTTCCAGCGGTGTGTGGGGCCCTCCAGGCCCCCTGTTTGTTACTGTAAGGCCGAGTTTGCCGGGTGTTTGCATCTCGGTCTCTGTGCACAGTTACCCCCCTCACTACAGAGAGTCCCGAGAGTCCCAGAGCCACAGCCCCTTAATCTGGCACCCACTGATCTCGGCTGCCCCTTGGCTTGTTCCCCAGGGCACTGCAGGGGGCCTCTGTGTCTGCCCTCTGTTTGTGCTTCTCCCCGTGGCGTGGATGTGGGGTTAAAACACAACGCCCATTGTTCTTTAGGCGGGCTCCGGAGAGAGAGCGGTTCCCTGTTCCATCCGAGGGCTCTGTAAACACTTGTGACTCTGTTTCTGTCCTGGAGGTGTGCCACGGCCCAGGCCACTGGTGGAGGTGGAAGGTTCGCTGCTCCTGGACACCCATGGGTGAGAGAAGGGTCCCCTGGACACCCCTGGCAGCAGTGAGCAGAGGCCGTGGGGAGCTGTGTGCTCAGAGACCGGGCATGCTGGCTCCCCCATACCGCCAGTTAAATTGTTCTCCCGCCACGTTGCCTTTGGTTGTTTGCTGTTAACCTCGCTGTGGATCTTCGTGCCCGGCAGATGAGGGGTCATTCTCCACCCTTAACTTTTCTGACTTCACTCGGCACGAGCTCCTCTACTTCCGTTCACGTCACAGTGAATTGCATGGTTCTGTCCTTTCTCAGAGCTGTATAGTATTCCATTGTGTATATATCCCACAGCTTCTTGATCCATTCATCTGTTGGTGGGCATTTGGGTGGTTTCCATAGCTTGGCTGTTGTACTGAGTGCTGCAGTAGACATAAGCATGCAAAAATCCTTTCGAATTAATATTCTGTGTTATGGGGGTAGATATCACGAAGTGGTATAGCTGGGTCGGATGGGAGTTCTTTCTTTTTAAAAAAATCTTTTTTTCAGGAATGTTTATTGAGACAATGATTTACAGAGTTGTTCATAATAGAGTTGTTTGAGGCGTACGATGTTACAACCCCGATCCCACCACCCGTGTCCCCCTCCCTCCACTAATATCCTCGGGGTCCCTCCCATCCCCCAAGTCTGCCCCTTTGGCAGGCATATAACATATTTATTTCTTATTACTTGTCCAATACAATTTAAAGAAATGACCACCAGAGTTATAAAAAAAATAACTAAAAGTCAATGATTCATTGCTATGTTTTAAACTTAGTCTAGTTGAGAACAACCATATGCACCAGGAGTAAATGCAATACTCCGTGCCACACGATGGGAAGCATCACCTGTCTGTTCAAGAAGCTCGTTTGGGGGCTGCAGCCATAGCACAGTGGGTAGGGGCGCTTGCCCTGCTTGTGGCTGACCCCAGCATCCATATGGTCCCTTGAGCACCGCCAGGAGTAATTGCTGAGTGCAGAGCCAGGGAGTAACCCCGGAGCATCGCTGGGTGTGACCCAAAAAGCAAATAAATAAATAAGTAAAATAAAGAAGCTTGGCTAGAGCTTCTTACAAAAATGGTCTCAAGGCTCTGAATTCCCTGAGCTGTTTCCTGTTCACGAAGCTCTGTGTAGTTCCTCCATGTCTGAATGACACTGTTGCTGAACGAAGTGTATTGGTGAAGTGCTCATTTTGTTGAGTGTTGGTACTATGTGCTTCCATTCTCTTCTGGCTCGTCGAATCTCATTTCCTAGATCTGCTGCGCATCTCACGGGCTTTCCCTCGTATGTAAGTTCCTTTTTGATCTTGCTGCTTTCAACAGTTTCTGTCTTTGGATTTTGTCATGTTGAGTATAATGTGTCTTGGCGTGTTCCCAGTCGGGTCTGTTTCCACCCAGCACGCTGCCGCCTCTCGGGGCAGGAAGGGCCCCTGCTGCTCTCTCAGGCTCCGAGGCGTTCCTGGGCGCTGTGGCCGCAGCGGGAGAGGCTGGGAGCTGCCCAGGGAAGGTCAGGGATGGCCACGTTTGGGGGCGCCTGTAGCCCACCCCCCTGGGGGGTCTTTTTAAGACAAGGAATGCCAAAGGTCCTCTGTGGCTTCTGCAGGGACCCCTGGGGGTGCTTTGGGATGCTACACATGCCCAGAAGTGGAGTTTCCTGGGGTCTGCTCTTCCCGCCTCAGGAGAGGGGCCTGCGACCTCCCCCCGGCCGTACTGTCCTGGAAGAGCGACTTGCAGTGGCCCTGTTGGTGCAGATGGCGCAGGGAAAGAGGGGAGCCGATTCGAACCCCATCTCGCCCACACTTCATGGAACCCTTCCCCCCTAACTCCCCAAGGCATTGTGGAATTGTCGTGTTTTGAAGTCACCTCTGACCCCACGCCAATTCACTTTGAATTTCTCGCCCAGACATTGCTTCTGGGGGTTGTTTGCTTTTAGCTGAGAAATTGTGTGACACGACCATGATAGTGGTGAGGGGAAGGAGTCCTCCCGGAGGAAGGGGCGGCCTCTTCTTTGACAGATTACTCTCCCCTCCCAACACACACCCACACCCCACCGGGCTTCCCCTGTGCTACTTAGAGAAGCACTTCATCAATCAGAAATTAAGATAATCTTGTTATCGGGGGAGCGGCCTGCTCCCACCGGTGACGGATCTCTCAGGAGCTTTGTCCTTGAAAGCATCGCGCAGAGACCAGATGGGCTCAGGGGAGGTCTCTGAAGAAGGGCCTGGGACCCTGGACCCCCGCTGGAATCCTGCTTGGCTCTTCAGCGTGGAGATCTTTCTCTCCCCGGCACATCCCTACCTTCTTTTTAAAATTTTTTTTTTAAGTGGGGGTGGTGGCACAGGAGAAACAGAGCTTTCAAAACTGAAATAACATATACTGGCTTGTTGGCATGGAAGAGGTGGGTGGAAGCCAAAATGTCCTGCAAGTTTTTTGTTTTTTTTTTTAATTTACAGAATCACCATGAAATACAAAGTTAGTCATGATTGCGTGCCAGTTCTAGGATGTCCAAGCGCCCGTCCCTTCACCAGCGGCCACATTCCTCCGCCAGTGTCCCCAGTTAACTTCTCTATGGCAGACACTTTTCTGGAATTTTCCTTTTTTCCTTCGAGGCACTGTGGTTTGCAGTGCTTTACTGAAGGGCTACGAGGCAGATCCCGTTACCTCCTTTCAGCACCCAGTTCTTGTCCAGAGTTGATTTCCAACTACCATTGTCACAGTGGTCCCTTCTCTGTCTAAACCCCTTCTCCCACTCCTGCTCAAAAAAAAAAAAAAAAAAAAAACCAACCCAAAAAAACACAAAAAAACAAAAAACCCCAAACACAAAAAACTCCTGCATTCTTTTTGCATGCTGATCACACAGTCCCATCGGGCAGTGTTGGGGGGACAGAGGCGGGAGGGGGGGAGCTTTGGAGACAGACAGCTGTCTGCCACGTGCCCCCTCGGGCAGAGCCCGTCTTTGTCTGAATGTGAGTTCAGTGTCCAGATTGCCCCTTTGTTCAGCCGCCAAGGGGGCACTGGGATCTGCCAAGGTCTTTCTCGCTTTCAGGCAGTGAATCCTAAATTAAAGGGGAAACTCGAGGTTTCTAAACCCATTAACCCCATTATCATTCAGTGGCTACTCCGAAAGATGAAGGGGAAACGACTTTTTTTTTTTTTAAAGGGATCTGGGCAAAACTTTATAAGACTTGTTCATGTGTGTGGGTAAGGACGGTGCCTTTGAAGTTTCATAGTTTAGGTGATGGGGTTAAGATGGTGTTAATGTCTGTGGTTTTCGCGTCGCCCCCCCCTCCCCGACCAGAAAGGCTCAGATCTTCTGCTCATATTCGACTCTGGAAAGATGGAATCAAAAGTCCGTTGAAATCAAAAGTCTTTTCAGTGTGGTGGTTATTTCCATAGCCTGCCCGGTTTGGGGGGTCGGGCTGGGGTCGGGGGCTGATCCATATCACTCCAGCATGAAAAATAAAGGGGTGTGGTGTGGAAAAACTGAGAAGGAGTGAAATGGGAGGAATTGTGCATTGTTCTGACTTCCTGGTGTGATAGAGGAAGGTGGGACCACTTCAGGAGAGAAGAATGCAGATGGACGGTCACGTGTGTGTGTGTGTGTGTGTGTGTGTGTGTGTGTGTGTGTGTGAGAGAGAGAGAGAGAGAGAGAGAGAGAGAGAGAGAGAGAGAGAGAGAGAGAGATTTGTGTGTGACCCTGGTTTGGGGGCAGTAGACACCCCGTGGTCTAGTCACTGGTGTTTGAATGAACTGCCGGCTCAGCCCTTTCCGCTGTGCCGGGGGTCCCCCTTCTTCCCTCCCCGGCCCCGCACACACACCAGCACAGTGGACATTCTCATTCCAGCCCCAGAGAAGAGGCGGTGACGTGCGGGCCCCTGGGTCCCCGCTGGAATTTGTTTGCTCGCCCTGGTGGGCTGGACGGGTCCCAGGGTTTCCGCTGGATTCAGCCTCTTGGGGCGTTCCATCGACAGCGTCTGTTCAGAGGGAGGGCAGAGCCTTTTCCTGCGCTGCCCCCGTGGGTGTGGGCACCTCTGCACGCCTGCCCGCCCATGCCCTTTGCCCGTCCTGTGCCCCCCTGCCCACCCTCTGCCCCCCTCCCGCCCTGTGCCACCCCCATGTACCCGGCACCCCCACAGCCCTGCACCCCCTGCCACGGCATCGCCCCTTCACTTTGGTGTCTCCCGACTTTGCCCTTGGAGTGACCTCCCATGCGGCTGCCGTCGTGCTCAGGGTCTCATCCTTTGAGATCCTTAGTCCTTCTTACGTCCGGTGGCCCACAGTGCTGTCCGTGGTGGCTTCCTGGTCCATGATCTCAACAGCCACACCCAGCACCAGTGTGCCCACTCCATCCCCCAGGACCTCTTCTCTACCCCCACCAGGTGGTCCTCCCTGCAAACTCAGTTCTATCATGTGGCCTTTGGCTTGTGGTGGCTCCCTTGCTATGTGTCTTTAAGCGCCAATGAGAGCGTCATTCTGTGTCCGACTTCACTTGGTATATCCTAGCTCCATCCCTGTTGCTGCAAAGCGCATGCTTCTGCCCTTTATCAGAGCTGTGTAGTATTCCATTATGCATTCCATATATACTACTTCTTTTATTTGTTTTGTTTTGAATTTTTTTTGAAGGGGGGCACACCTGGCTGTGCTCAGGGTTTACTCCTGGCTCTGCTGTCTGGGATCACTCTTGGCACTTCCTCAGGGAACCATATGGGATGACTGGGATGGACCTGGGGCTGGCCATGTGCAAAGCCAGTTCCTTCGTTTGTTTGCCTCGGCTCCCTGATCTGTTCGTCTGTAGTTGGGACCGTGGGTTGTGTCCATCTGACCTTGACCCCAGCCATGCGCCGAACACAGGTGTGCTGTATCCCCCTGAATGAGTGTTCCTGTGTTTTGGGGCTGAGCCAAGGAGTGGGGCCGCTGGGTCCTCCCATGCTTTGGCTTCTGCTCTTCCTCCCGGAATCGGGAAGGGAAGTATTACCCTTCCCGGGTGCCCTCCAGGCATGGTCACTCTCAGGTTTCAGTGTCCGCCCATAACATGGCGCCGGGGACACGGTCATTTTCGTGAGTCCAGTGAGGTTCTGGCCAGCTGCAGAGGGTGCGGCTGCCACAGGCATTCGACTTCCTGGGGACCCAGATTCCCCCACCCCCACCCGTCTTCCTGCGTAGCTAGGAGTGGCCTCCAGACCCTCAAAACACTGGGCACGGCCAGGCTCTGTGTCGGGGGCCAGGGCTGGGGTGCAGAAGGGGCAGTCTCTTGCAGCCCACTCGTTTCCAGCTGAGACGTGGCCCTGGCGCCCCCGCAGCCCCTGGGCCCCCTTAGTCCTGACTCTGCCCCACTGGGGCTCGTGCCGTGTGTGGGGACGGATGCGGAGGCGGAAGGTCCTGCGTTGGCCTTGGCCCCCGTCAGCTGCTGACACCCAGAGGGGTCCCCGTCTGTGGGCTGCGTGTGCGGCTCCTCTCCCCGTCTGAGCTCCCTCTGCTGCTGCCCAGCGCCGGGGGTGGGGGCTGCGCCTCTGACCCTCATCTACACAGTGAGGGGAGGGAGTGGGGTGGGGCAGGGGGTGCTCTCTGCTCTGTGCTCACGGCTGCACTTCTTGGTGGTGCTCAGGGCGTGTGTGTGTGTATGTGTGTGTATGTGTGTGTATGTGTGTATGTGTGTTTGTGTGTATGTGTGTGCATGTGTGTGTGTGTGTGTGTGTGTGTGTATGTGTAGGGGTGCATGCCAGGCTCTCTGCACCGTCTCATGGGCCCGGTGCCCAGGGAGGTGCCACTGTGGAGTGACCATGGCCTGCCAGGGGCTCTGTTCCAAGTGCTGACCCTCGCACCCGCCAAACCCTCGCCCCGTCCCTTTACAGTGAGGATTGCGGGGCAGGGGTGTGGGGTGGGGGACGCAGACACCATAGTAGAGCGCGGCCGGCCCCTCTGCCCAGGCTGCAGCTGCGCCGCCCTTCCTGCCGGCCCCCTGTTCTGCATTTCAGTGGCAGTCAGGGGATGGGTGGGTCCCAGTGCTCTGTCCCTCTCTCACCCGGCCGAGGCTGCAGTGTTTCCTCCCCCTGCGTGTTCAGGCTCCCTCCACCTCCCGGCGAGCCCTTTGTGCTTGAGGAGGAGCAAGCCCAGCCAGAATGGAGCTGGTTTCCCTCTGCTCACCTCCGTGTTAGCTGGGCCCTTTCGGGCGAGGGGTTCCCGGCCCTGGGCCTGTTGGTCCCTGCCCTCAGGGAGAGTCTTTCTGCTGGCACCCCCCCCCTCCAAGACACTGGGTGTGGAGCCCAGCGCCGGGGGTGGGGGCTGCGCCTCTGACCCTCATTCACACAGTGAGGGGAGGGAGTGGGGTGGGGCAGGGGGTGCTCTCTGCTCTGTGCTCACGGCTGCACTTCTTGGTGGTGCTCAGGGCGTGTGAGCACCCTGAGCAACACCATCTCCTCTCTCTCTGTCTCTCTCCCCCCCACACCCCGCACTCCAGGTGCCTTTCAGCCCTGTTTCCTACCCAAGCTACTGGCCCCCCCCTTTTTTTTTTTTTGCTTTTTGGGTCACACCCAGCGATACTCAGGGGTTACTCTTGGCTCTGCACTCAGGAATTACTCCTGGCGGTGCTCAGGGGACCCTATGGGATGCTGGGAATCGAACCTGGGTCGGCCGCGTGCAAGGCAAACGCCCTCCCCGCTGTGCCGTCGCTCCAGCCCCGCTGCTGGCCCTTTTCCTGTGGTTGATTTCACAAGTGCAGCGATGAGGCCTCCTGCCACTTCCTTAAGTGTCCTCTGAGAACTGTTTCTCTCTCTGTCTCTCTCTGTCTCTGTCTCTCGCTGTCTCATTGACTCTGTCTCTGTCGCTGTCTCTCTCACTTCTTCCTTGCTCTTTCTCTTTTCTCTCCCTCCTCTCCCTCTCCCTCTCCCTCTTCCTCTCTCTGTCTCTCTGTCTCTCTGTCTCTCTCTCTCTCTCTCTCTCTCTGTCTCTCTCTCTCTCGTCTCGTCTCTCATGCTGCTTTATAGAGCAGCAGGCAGTGGCTTTCCAGCCAAGGTGTTAACTCTATATTAAAATACTTTCTCAGGGGGCCACAGCGATAGGACAGTTGGGAGGACATTCGTTTGCCTTGCATGCGACGAATCAGGGTTCGATTCCTGACATACCGTATGGTCTCCTAAGCACCGCCAGGAGTAATTCCTGACTGCAGAGCCAGGAGTCACCCCTGAGCATCATTGGGTGTGGCCAAAAAAAGCCAAAAATTAAGAGAAAAGAAAAGAAAAACACTCAGTGTTATTTTGTTTTTTTAAATTTTATGATTTTTTTAATACATTTTATTTTCATATGGCAGATCACAGTAGTTCATTACAGATAATATTCAAACACCCACCCAACCAGTGAGCACCTTCCCACCACAATAAGAGGGAAGTGTGTGAAGGTTGTTGTATTTCATTCTGGGGCCATTTAAGCCCATATATACATGAATATAAGAGAGTATGTTAAAACCAAACACGTGCTACTTTAGGTACATCGGTGGGCTAGAGTATAAGAGGTCGTGTGGCCTTGAATGAGGCTGCCTATTCCAGGAGATTCTGCGTCGCTCTCTTCTAGGAGGTTTATTTTATAGTCTCTGGGTCTTGGCCATTGATGAGATTACGTGTTGGGGTTGGGGGCAGTTTGTGGGTGTGGCTGCCAAGCTACTGGAGAACTGGGGATCTGGGTGGGGGAGGCCCAGTCCTGATCCGAGCAGGCTTGGAGATCTCAGCCCCAGGTCCCGCATGCCTGGGTTCCTCTGTCGTTTCCCTCTTGGTTGAAGCTTGTCAGAGCGTGTGGAGAGTGGCCTTGAGCATGGCTGTGGCTGGGTTTTAGAGGTTTTCGGCTGCTGGGGCTCTGCTTGGAGGGGGGAGGGAAACTCAACTTGCCCCCCTCCAAGGTGCCCTCATGAAGACAGCCTGGCGTGGGGGTAGGGGATTCTGCGTTGTTTTATTTTTTAAGTTTTCTTCATGGCCACACAATTGTTTTACTCTGGTTAAAATGTAGATTAGACTCAGGCTGGAGTGATAGTACTTGCCTTGCGTGTTGATCTGGGTTCCACCCTCGGCATCCCATATGTTCCCCTGAGTACCGCCAGGAGTAAGCCCTGAGCACCACCGGGTATGACCCCAAAGCAAAAAGGGAAGTCAGTGAGACTTTACATTATTCATGGCCACTCAGAATCGTTTCCTCGAAGAGCTCAGTAAATATCCACAGAATGAAAGGAAGCTTGTATGTGGGTTCAGGTGACCCTCACTCTAAATTTTGGGGGTGCTGGGCTGCGTTCTGAGGTACTTACCCGCCGTTCCCACGCTGTGCCCAGGGGTCTCACCCTGCAGAGCTGTGGAGGTGCCGGGGATTGAGCCTGGGACGCCCCCATATGCCCAGCCCCTTTGGCTCCCTCCGACGAGCCATGGGCCCCATCTTTTAATACATTTCTGTTCCGTCAAATGCCATATTCCTGCCCATGACTCTGTCGCCACTACGTGTCCTTAGGATCACTGTATCACTGTCATCCCATTGCTCATCAATTTGCTCGAGCGGTCACCAGTAACGTCTCCATTGTGAGACTTGTTGTTACTGTTTATGGCACATCGAATACACCACGGGTAGCTTGCCAGGCTCTGCTGTGCGGGCAGGATACTCTCGGTAGCTTGCCGGGCTCTCCAAGAGGGACAGAGGAATCGAACATGGGTTGGCTGCGTGCAAGGCGAACGCCCTCCCCGCTGTGCTATTGCTCCAGCCCTGTTCATAAAATAAACTTTTCCCCAACAAAATAGACATGCCGTCCGGCCCTGGCCAAGTGGGGCGCAAAGAGGGCTGGAGCGATAGCACAGCAGGGAGGGCATTTGCCTTGCGCGCGGCTGACCCGGGGTCAATCCCTGGCATCTCATATAGCCCCCCGAGCACTGCCAGGAGTAATTCCTGAGTGCAGAGCCAGGAGTAACCCCTGTGCATCGCTGAGTATCACCCAAAAAGAAAAAAAAAGTGGTGCTTAAAGGAGGCGGCTTGGAGGAAGAGTGTGGCCTCTGCTGGGCCCTCCTGGGCCACCGGGTCTGCTCCGAGCTCCTGCACTGCTGGTGCCCGGGGCCCCACGGGGCAGCCGCCATGCTGCGCCAGAAGCCTCCTGTCCTGCAGGGTGCGGGCAGTGACCCCCGCCAGCCCACGGGGGAGCCTCGATTCAGGCCACAGTGCAGGAACACCCCCTTCCCTCGCAAAAAGTAATTTCGGGGAGAGCCAAAATAGTAAATTGCTTTTAGTGATTTATATTTTATCTGGCTGTGCTCAGGGATAGCACAGTGGGTAGGGCATTTGCCTTGCACATGGCCGACCCGGGTTTGATTCCTCGGTTCCTCTCGGAGAGCCCGGCAAGCTACCAAGAGTATCTCATCCCCACAGCAGAGCCTGGCAAGCTCCCTGTGGTGTATTCGATATGTCAAAAACAGTAACAACAAGTCTCACAATGGAGACGTTACTGGTGCCCGCTCAAGCAAATCGATGAACAACGGACGACAGTGCTACAGGGGCCACGGTGCTCAGAGATCACTCCTGGAGAGGCTCAGGGCCCATGTGTGGTGCCAGGAATAGAACCCGGGTCAGCTGCGTGCAAGGCAAGTGTGGGGTATCCTTTGTACTGTCTCTCTGGCTGTGGATTGGCCTTGTTTAAGGAAGTTCACTGAGAGAAATGTTAGGTAGGGAAGAAGGGGGAGGAGGGGGAGGGGGAGGGGAGAGGAAGGGGTAGAAGGAAGGGGAGGAGATGGGGAGGGGAGGGAAAGGGAGGAGAAAAGGGAGGGGGGAGGGGAAGAGGGGTGGGAAAGGGGAGGGCGGGGAAGGGGAGGAGGGGTAGGAGAGGGGAGGGAGGGGGAGGGGGCGAGGGGGGAGAGGCTCATGCACTCAGTGACCATACGCCCCCTTCTGGCTGCTTCCCTGACCCAGGGCCCCAGCGGTAGGACTCTTGTCCTCAGGCTCTTTGCTGCTGACCCACCCGCCAGACCCAGAGTCACTTTTTATTTTTTTTCTCAGAAGCATGGGCAATACTGGTATGCAGTACCGGGGCTGCCCACTAGGTGGTGGCTTTTCAGGGGTCCAGACAGGGCCAGGAGAGAACCGGGCTTGTGGGCCCCATTCCTTTGAGGTATCCCCTCTGCACCTCCACAAGCAGGTTTTCTTCTTCTGTTATTTTTTTGTTTTGTTTGGGGGCCACTCTTAGCTGTGCTCAAGGAGCACTCCTGGTCGACTCCCATGGGATGGCCGGGTATTGAACCCGGGTCGGCCATGTGGAGGACGAGTGCCCTACTGCTTGCACTGCCACTCTGGCTCCACACAGTCAGCTTTCTTTTTTTTTTTTCTTTTTGGGTCACACCCGGCGATGCACAGGGGTCACTCCTGGCTCTGCACTCAGGAATTACTCCTGGTGGTGCTCAGAGGACCATATGGGATGCTGGGAATCGAACCTGGGTCGACCGCGTGCAAGGCAAACGCCCTACCCGCTGTGCGATCGCTCCAGCCCCCAACACAGTCCACTTTTTGTAATTTTTATAATTTCCAGGTTTGGGGCCATACCTAGCGGTGCTCAGCGCCTGTCCCTGGCTCTGTGCCCAGGCGCGCCCCCTGGTGGTGCTCCGGGGGATGGTCTGTGGGATTAGAATCAGGGTCTGTTCGCGCCAGGCAAGCGCCTTACAGCCTGTCCCGCCTTTCAGGGTGTGACCCCAGGGATGTTCGAAATAAAAACTTAAGTACGTTTTTATACTTATTGTCTGAAGACATTTCCTTAAGGACGGACTGTGTCTTTCATTCCCGTCACGGGGAACACACACAGAATATGAAGTGTTGGGGGTTGTTATTTTTTTTTGTTTGAGTTTTGGTTTTGGATCTGCAGCTGGCAATGCTCAGGCCTTACTCCTGGCTCTGTGCTCAGGGATCTTACTGGTGCACGTCAGGGTCCTGAGTGTGGAGCCAGGGATGGGTCTGGGGTCAGCTGCATGCGCAGGAAGCCGTAACCACTGTAACGGCTCTGTGGCCCCGAGACACACGGGGTTCTCTCCCGGTGCATGTTTCTGTGGCCCTACCCGCTGTGCTATCACTCCAGCCCCCTTCAAAATATTTTTATAACAGCCATCCTAGTAGGTGTGAGATGGTATCTCAGTATGTACTGGACTCTCTCTCTCTCTCTCTCTCTCTCTCTCTCTCTCTCTCTCTCACACACACACACACACACACACACACACACACACGCAGGGCGAGTAAGTGCCTTGCCTCCTTTATTGCCCGTTCTTCCCACACTGCCCGTTCTCTTCTAATAACCACTTTTCACATGAGAAGTTCTCGTGTATAAGGACTCGGGGAACGTGGGGTGTTAATACATGTTGGGAGTGTTTTGGGTCAAGAATGGGACATCTCAGACCAGAAAAATGCAGATTAACTCCCCCCCTTCCCTAGCCCCAGTCTTTTCATTGTCTCATGTGCTTTTCTGGGGTCTGTGCTGTCTTCCCCGGGGATATCATGTTTGGGTTGAAGTGGATTGTGTCATTAGACCGAGATGCGTTTTATTCTGCAGTCGCCTGGGTGAGGTGCACGGGGAGAACTCATACTGTGGAGTGGCGGGTTTCGTGATGGAAGCCCGGGAGAGTGGGAGCTGACGGAGACCACAGGGGCGGGGGACGGCAGGTACTTGGGGGACGAGGCTCTGCCGTCTAAGAGACCGTCCGCAGTGGCCGTGGGTCATGGAGGGGAAGACGCTTTCTGGCTTCAGCACGGTCCTGTCAGCTAAGCCAAGGCTTCACGTGACCTTGCTCTGTGGCCTTTGTTTGTCTGGGTTTTGGTTTGGAGGCCACACCTGGAGGTGCTCGGGGCTGACTCCTAGCTCTGTGCTCAGGGATGACTCCTAGCGGGGCTGGAGGACCAGGGTCAGCTGCCCTCAAGGCAGATGCCTTGCCCGCTGTCCCATCTCTTCGGCCCTGGTCTTCCCTAGTCTTTTCAGAAGTGTGTAACTACGCGCATGTCTGTATATGTTTACGTATCGTCAGAGTTATTTCTTGGGACTGGAGAGATTGTAGAGGAGTGACAGCTGGTTTCCATAGCGCCCCGTGTGGTCCCCTGAGTACCACCAGGGCTGAGTGCAGGGTCAGGAGTAAGCAATGAGCACTGCTGGGTGGAGCCTAAAAACCCAAATATATATGAACACACACACACACACACACACGCATGCACACACACACAACTCCCCCGTCTTCGCCCTTGTGAGTGATGTCGGGAGAACAGCCTGGAGAAACATGCAGTGAAATGGCGGCGGGAACCCCTGACGGAGAAGCAGGACGTCCAACGCCTCACATACAGCACGACGCCCAGAAGGTTCTGCTCTCAGAGCCCCAAAATAACGACTGTGTCTCCCTCCAGAAGGGGGAGCCCAGGCTTCTCCATGTGACTGTGGGCTGGACTCCATTTATTTCTCGTCAATAGAAAGCAAAACTGAAAACAAAAAAACAAAAATCCAGTGAACGCTCAAGTGGAAGCCTTTGGACCAAAGCAACTGTACAGCGGGGAGGGCGTTGGCCTTGCACGCGGCTGACCCGGGTTCAAGCCCCAGCATCCCATAGGGTCCCCCGCATTGCCAGGATGAGTGAGTCCTGAGTGCGGAGCCAGGAGTAAACCCCTGAGCATCGCTGGGTGTGGACCCCCCCCAGAAAAAGAAAGCCAAAAATAAATGAATGAATGAATGAATGAATGAATGAAGTGGAAGCTACTGCAAACACACTTTGCCCAGGCACTCGAGGGCAACATTACGCAGTCCCAGAGGGAGATGTTACTGGTGCCACTTGAGCAGATCGATAAACAACAGGAGGACCACGCTACAGTTCAGGAACCAAATTCAGGTCCTGACTGTGCTCAGTGCCGCGGGGATGTCGCTCCTTCTGGCCGTGAGCAGGGCTAGGGAAGGTCTGTGCACGCACCCACGTGTGTGCATGTCTGGTTCCCCTCTGCGCCTGTTTGATCTGGTTAAATAAGTTCATTAATTTGGGGCTTGGGGCCCCATCGGGCAGTGCTCAGGGCTTACTCCTGACAGTGCTCAGGGGCACCATGAGGTTTCAAGGATAGAAGCCGGGTGGGCCATGTGCAAGGCAAGTGCCCTGCCGGCTCTGCTCTCTCCAGGCCTCGAGCTTGTGAGCGCGTGCTGGCTTCCTAGAATCTAGGACATGCCCTTTTGTTACAGGCATAGGCTATTGAGAAACAAATGGCGACTATAGTGGCAACCTTGCTACAAGCCTCTGTTTGAATCAGAAGAGCCAGGCTGTCTGACTAGGAAACAAGAGCCAGACTTGTAAAGCAGCTCCCTACACATGCCTGTGTGTTTGTTCTGTTTCCCTGGTTCTACGCTTCGATTCGTTGCAGTTCTGTGCAACTCTGCAAGTTTTTGTTTTTTGTTTTTTGCTTTTTGGGTCTCACCCGGTGATGCACAGGGGTTACTCCTGGCTTTGCACTCAGGAGTTACTCCTGGCGGTGCTCAGGGGACCATATGGGATGCTGGGGATCGAACCCGGGTCGGCCGCGTGCAAGGCAAATGCCCTACCCGCTGTGCTATCGCTCCAGCCCCAACTCTGCGAGTTTTGACAAATGCAGAGAGTCCCGGGGTTCGCTGCCACCTGCTGTATGTACAGCCCCACCATCCTGACATGCTTTGTGAACCCCCTCGGGGAATGACCCGATTCCCCTAGGGACTAGAAGCTAGGGACTAGAAGCTGGACCTCCCCCCAGGATCCTGTTCTGTTAGGAATACACAGCTGACCTTTCCCTTTTGGTTGGGCTCCTTCACTTTCGTAGGATGCACGGGACTTTCATCCTGCTTTCTGGGCGGACTCAGTCACTGGCTCCTTTTTATTACTTGCAGAGTAGAATTCTGTTGTACGAGCGTACCCTTGGTTTTTAGTGGATCGCTGAAGGATAATTCAGTGGTTTCCAATTTGGGGGGATTATGAAGAAACATCGCTGTGCAGGTTTTGGGGGGGGGGAGCACGCAGGTTTGGATTTTGCTTTGTGTGGGGACACACCCAGTGCTGCTCAGGGCTTACTCCTGTGAGTCTTTGCTCAGAAGACATCCCTGGGGCAGTGGCTCGTGGACCCATTGCAGTCCTGGGGATTGAATCGGGATGAGCTGCAGGCAAGGCAAGTACCTTCCCTCTTCTGTCTCTCTGACCCCCCTGCCCCTCCAAGAATTTAAGTTTTACATCACTTTGATAGAGAACCAGGAGTGGGCTTGCGTGTATGGTAGACTCATATTTCAGTTCATCTCCTCAATTTTACATACGCAGCTGTTGCTCCATAGCTTAGCAGCTTTTGCTTTTATCAGTTCCTTTGCTTTTAAAAGTCCTTCCCAGGGTTGTGGAGAGATAGCACAGAGGGTAGGGCACTCCCCCTGCCAGCGGTTCAGTTAGGATGCCCCAGCATCACCTGAAGTCAGCACCGAGCACAAAACCAGGCATGGCTCAATGCTTTGCCCCACCCTCCCCACCCCATCAAACCATTCTTACAGTGAGTAGCAAAGTCTCATTGTGGTTTTATTTATTTTTTTATTTTTTGCTTTTGGGGTCACACCCGGCGATGCCCAGGGGTTACTCCTGGCTCTGCACTCAGGAATCACTCCTGGCGGTGCTCAGGGGACCATATGGGATACTGGGAATCGAACCCGGGTTGGCTGCGTGCAAGGCAAACGCCCTACCCGCTGTGCTATGGCTCCAGCCCCTCATTGTGATTTTAATATGCATTTCCCATATGTTTTTTAGCTGTCCCCACATCTTCCTTTACAAAATAGCTTGTTTGGCTTCCTTTGCCCATTTAAGAAAAAGTTGTTTGTTTTCTTTTTGAGGCTTGACAATTTTAAATACATATTCCGGATACAAACCCTTTATTGGAGATGTGATTTGCCAATATTGGCTCCTCGTGACTTGTAACATTTTTTCAAAGAAAATAGCTGGTTCAGATTTAGTGGTGAGGCAGCTAATTAAATAAAAGGCAGAGTGATTCAAAACTGCGCCACACAGTAACAGGAGCGCTGCTGCCTCGGTGGTAAATGATACTTTAAACGCTTTGTTTTCCACAATCAGCTAAAAGCAAAAGCAATGTTTTAGCAATTAATCATATTGTGGCTGACCTTCTTTCCTCTTGTTCATGCAAATCCAGGCCCTTTGGCGTGTGGAAGAGAGGGGGAGGGGGGGAGGGGAGGGAGCCGGAGAGGAGAAAGGGAAGGAGGGAAGGGGGGAGGGGGGAAGGGGGAGGGAAGGAGGGCTGGAGAGACCGAGTGCACACACAAAAAACCGTTTCCTGTAATGTGTTTTGGCCTGGGTGATGGGTCCGTTGGAATATCTACAGACGTAAAACAATTATGCAACGTGCTGTTGCGATTTCTGCTTTATTGCCTGCGAGTCATGACGGAAGGGAGAGATAACAGCTCTGGGTGGCCTTGGATGGCAGTCAGCCGGGCGGGGGACTGTGCAGGGGCCAGAGTCATCTGGAACCCACACTCACGGGGATACTGCAGGGGCGCTTCCAGGCTGCCCCAGGCTGCCCTCGTGTCCAGCTGCGGCTGTATGAACAGCTTCCCGTCCCCTCTCTGCTGCTTCCCTCCCTGTGCCCCAGCCCTGCAGCTGGTGTGGGACTGTGGGGGCCGCTGGGAGGGTTAGACTGGGCCTCGGGACCTGCAGGACTTTTTCAGAGCAACACACACACACACACACACACACACACACGCACGCACGCACACACACGCACGCACACGCACACGCAGACACACATCTGCAGGACTTTTTCAGAGCAAACCCTGAAATTTCTGCTCTTAACAGTCACAGCTGTGGGAACACACACACACACACACACACACACACACACACACACACGACGGGCCCAGACCTTCATTGTGAATTTTGACCATTTTGTGCTGGAGATTGGATCTCTGACCTCTTAAGACACACACACACACACACACACACACACACACACACACACACACACACACACACACACACACACACACACACACACACACACACACACGACGGGCCCAGACCTTCATTGTGAATTTTGACCATTTTGTGCTGGAGATTGGATCTCTGACCTCTTAAGACTTCAGCTTTGGCCCTGAGCAGGGGCAGGCAGGGCGGGAGTGGCCGGTTTGTCAGTTTCTCAATGGACGCAAAGTGCTTTTGAGTAATTGGCTCTGGAAGCTAGTGGTGTAGCCAGCGCCTTCCAGAAGGAAAACAGACCTCTCAGGCCCTCTTCCTCCCCCTTCCCCCTCCTCCTCCTCCCCCTCCCCTGCCTCCCCCACCCCATGCCTCCACTCCACTGCCCCTCCTCCTCTCCCTTCCCCCCTGCCTCCTTCCCTTCTCTTCCCTTCTCTCCGGAGCAGAAGTGACACATACATGCTATGAAACGCTTCTTTCTGGTTTGGCTGAGATTTCCAGAGCACAAACCCTAGGCAGAGTAAGGTGTGGGAATGATTGTGTGTCTCTTTCTTCTCGTCCCTCTGGGACTTTCTTGTTTTGTAAAGTAAAATGAACTTTCTTCTCTTGATAGCAGCATTATTTTCCTTGTATACTTCCAGGTGTTTGAATGGAGGGAAAGACCAGTTTGCGTGGAAGTCCAACTGCTGTAACCAACCGGCAATGCGGGCAGTCGTGTGTGTGTGTGTGTGTGTGTGTGTGTGTGCGCGCGCGCACTTGCATGTGTGTGCATCTGTGTGTGTGCACATGTTAGCACGGACGTGTGTGAGTGTGTGTCATGTGCACATGTGTGCGCATGTCAGTGTGTGTGCATGTGTGAACGCACATGCATATGTGCATGCTTGTGTGAGAGCATATGTATAAGCTTGTGTGCATGTGGTGTGTGAGATCATGTGTGTAAGCATGTCATATACTTATGTGAGAGAATGCATGTGAGCACATGTGCATGTGAGAGCATGTGTGTGAGCATGTGCATGTGTGAGAGTTTGTGTGTGAGCACATGTGTGCATGTGTGACAGCATGTATGTGAGCATGTGCGCGTGTGTGAGAGCATGTTTGTGAGCATGTACATGTGTATGTGTGTGAGCCAATTGAGAGCCGGGATTCTAGCTCCACAGTAGTCCCTTTAAGAGTCTTAATTAAAGATAGGTTTTGATACCAAGTTTAGAGAAAGACTTTCAGTGGCCTGTCCACTGAGAAGCCCCCTCAGTTCTCCAGGGCGGGAGGGAGCTGAATGCTCCCATTCGTGGCCTTCTGATGGGCTCTGAGGGAACGGAGGGATGCGGGCACGGGGGCTGCCTTGCTGTGACCGACCCCGGTTAGACCCCGGGCACTGTCTACGGTTTCCTGACTAAGGCCAGGAGTCAGCCAGGCACCGCCGGGTGTGAGCCAAAAAACGAACACGGAGACCCTGGGTGTTGGTTTGGTTTTCCGGCTGCGCCCAGCAGTGCTCAGGGATTACTTCTGGCTCTGCACTCACTTCTGGTGGGGCTTGGGGGACCCTGTGGGATGCCAGGGATCAAACCCCTGTGGGCTGCATGCAAAGGAAGTGCCCTGCCCGCCGTGCTACCACTCCAGCCCCTCAAAACACTTGATTTTATAACATGGAAAATCTGTGAGAATACTGCACTGACAGGGAAATAATTTCCGTGTCTAACGGCAGATTTTCCGTGGTCTTTTCCCTTTCATTTCCCCTCTCCCTGGTTCCTAGAGAAGTGCTGTTTGAAAGATGTTTCACTCTATTTGTTAGTAACAGACACTCAGAGTTGCCTTGGCACCAGTGAATCATCTTCCTTGCCACATGCTTGTTAAAAATAATTCAAAGTTTTGTTTTCCTTTTTAAAAAAATCCCAAGATGTTCATTGGTGTTGCTTACTGTGGAAGAAAGCAAGCCTGCCTGCCTTCTTCCTTCCTTCCTTCCTTCCTTCCTTCCTTCCTTCCTTCCTTCCTTCCTTCCTTCCTTCCTTCCTTCCTTCCTTCCTTCCTCCCTCCCTCCCTCCCTCCCTCCCTCCCTCCCTCCCTCCCTTTCTTCCTTCCTTCCTTCCTTCCTTCCTTCCTTCCTTCCTTCCTTCCTTCCTTCCTTCCTTCCTTCCTTCCTTCCTCATCTTGCCCTCTCCTCTCCTCTCCTCTCCTCTCCTCTCCTCTCCTCTCCTCTCCTCTCCTCTCCTCTCCTCTCCTCTCCTCTCCTTCCCCTCTCCCCTCCCCTCCCCTCCCCTCCCCTCCCCTGCTCTCTCCCCTGCTCTCCTCGGTGGGAGCCATACTTGGCGATGCTCAGGGCTTATTCCTGGCTCAGGAATCAGGAATCACTCCTGGTGGTGCTCAGGGGACCATAAGAGATTCTAGGAGAGAAGCAGCATTGGTATCCAGTACTGTCTTCTGTCCGGTCCTTTAAAGTTATTTTTCTCTGGAGCAACAATACAGCGTAGTACAGCGGGTAGGGTGTTTGCCTTGCACACAGCCGACCTGTGTTTGATCCCCAGCACCCCATATGATTCCCCAAACCCTGCCGGGAATGACTCCTGAGCTCAGAGCCAGAGTAAGCCCTGAGCACCGCTAGGTGTCACCCCCCAAATAACTAAACTAAACTAAACTAAAATCGTCATGCATCCATATCAATACAAGCTAGTAACTAGGAAGAACAAAACAGGGAAGGATAAAAACCTCTCCTCCCCTCCCAAAAATGGTATTTTCTCTTTTGGTTTTCACAGCCTCCTGAGGAAATACAATCTCTCCCTCTTTGGGGACGGGGGTAAAATCGGTTTAGAAAGGCAGATACAAGACCCATGTCTGGGAGCTCCTGGGGGCAGCTGGGCTTCTCCTCACCACCCCCTGGCTTGCTGTGAGCGAGCCCAGGTCGCTAAGCGCTGACCCAGCCCGGGGTCTCTGAGTGCTTCAGGATGGTTAGTTTTCACGGGAAGAATGGGTCATTGTTTTTTGTTAGTTGTTATTGTTCTGGGTTTTTGGGTCACACCTGGCAATGCTCTGGGGTCACTTCTGACTCTGCACTCAGGAGTTACTCCTGGACGTATGGGGACCACAGGGGGTGGCGGTAGGCTGCCTCCTCTCTGCACTGTCACTCCAGCCCTAGAGCGAGTCGGTTGCAGGACCTCCCTGAGAATGGGCACGCCTCTCTGCTCAGGCCTGCCCTGCCGGGGGCCAGCCAGCAGTCACCCTGGTCTCGTCATAAATAAATCCCCGTAACCCCCACCCCCACCCTACATAGACATATGTATATGTGTATGTATATCTTAATGCGATATAGAATATATATGTTCTCCCTTCCTCCCTTTCTTTCTCTCTCTGTATTTTTTTTTCCTTTTGGTCACACCCGGCGATGCTCAGGGGTGACTCCTGGCTCTGCACTCAGGAATCACTCCTGGCAGTGCTGGGGGACCAGATGGGATGCTGGGAATCGAACCCAGGTCAGCCTCTTGCAAGGCAAACGCCCTCCCCGCTATGCTGTCGCCCTGGGCCCCCTCTCCGTATGTATCTCAACAGTGTGTTCACGCTTCTCTCTCTTTTTTTTTTTTCTTTTTGGGTCGCACCTGGAGATGCACAGGGGTTACTCCTGGCTGTGCACTCAGGAAGCACCCCTGGTCGTGCTCAGGGGACCATATGGGATGCTGGGATGTTGGCCGCGTGCAAGGCAAATGCCCTACCCGCTTTGCTATCACTCCAGCTCCTCACTCTTCTCTTTTCAGCTGGAACTTTCTCTTCCTCTTGTTCCGCCTGACGGTCTTAGGGGTGGTTGTTCCTGCAAGTCGGGGTTCTGCGCCTTGGCGGCCTGGCCCTGCCTTGCCTCCCCTCCCCTCCCGTTTCCTTCCCTTTCCTTCCCTCCCCTTCTTCCTGTCCCCTCCCTCCCTCCCTTCTTCTTTCCTGATTCCCCGGGGCTCAGCGCAGTGCCCCCCCCCCCAGGGTTCTCCACGTGGGCACAGCCCGAAACGTAAACTCTGGCCAGGCAGTGCGTGCTGGGGGCTGCCGGGGGTCCCCGCAGAGGCTCTGGGGGGCCGACTCAGGCCCGCACTGCGACCCTCTGCGCTCCCCCTTGGCCAGTGAGTTGCCTTGCTCCCGGCCCAGAGGGCCAGTTCGTCTTTCCTCGCTGCTGACTTGGCCGTTGGTCCTCGCCACTGTACCTGACTCATTCTTGCATCATCTGTTCCCGGCGCCCGCAGGCGTCTGGATGGCCATTCCTGGGGACTCCTCCGGGTTCCAGGTTGCCCTAGTGACAGCTGGAGATGCAGACTCGCGTACTAGGAAACTGGGCTGAGCTATTTTTAGAGTCCAGCGTTATTACGTTTGTTAAAAAAAATATTCCTGGTGTTGGAGTCTCTTTTAAAGTTTGCCGTGGGACAGGAGAGTGAGACGGCCGTGAGCATTCATTCCCCGCTGCCCGGGAAGCCCCTTCTCTCTTCTTCCTCCAAAGGGGCCGAGTCCTTTGGGGCTGGAGTGATAGCACAGCGGGTAGGGCGTTTCCTTGCATGCGGCTGACCCGGGTTCAAATCCCAGCATCCCATAGGGTCCCCTGAGCACCGCCAAGGGTGATTCCTGAGTGCATGAGCCAGGAGTGACCCCTGTGCATTGCTGGGTGTGACCCAAAAAGAAAAAACAAAAACAAAAACAAAAACAAAAGGCAGAATCCGAACCTCCCGGGCCCCTCGGCACCCGCACCCCAGGCTCCCTGGGTTGTTTCCGTGTCCTGAGCTGTGTCTGGTGTCCAGACGACTGCCCCGGCACCCCAGGGCCTTCTCCGCAGTGCCCCCTGGGCCTCACGCCTTTGTCTCCATGGGGAGACAGGAGCACGCTTCCGCAGGGCGAACTGGCCGCGGAGCCTGCCGGCTACCGTGTCAGAGTGTGGCCCTCGCCTCTGGGGGCCTGGGGGGTGGGCCCAGGTCTCTGTGGCCCGCATATGCCTGGAGCAGACCTGGCGGAGGGGTGGGTGTCTGATCACTGTGTGATTGTGACCCAGACACAAAGCTTGTAACTATCTCAGGGTGTTTCAATAATTTTTTTTTTTTTAAAGTTTCAGTGGAAATGTCAGGGTGTGAAAGAGGCTCAGGCTAGCTCCTGCCTCCAGGGCTCTGGGGAACGGCAGTCAGAAGGGCAAGTGACTGCGGTCTGCGTACAGATCCTGAAAGGCCTCCTGCTATGTCCCCTTACCTCCTCTGAGCACGCAGTTCCTGTCCAGCGTGGGGCTGGGGGGCGGGGGGGGGAGAGGGAGAGAGAGCGAGACAGACAGACAGACAGACAGAGAGAAACAGAGACAGAGAAACAAGGAGAGACAGAGAGAAAGAGGTAAGAGAGACAAAAAGACAGACAGACAGACAGAGACAAAGAGAAAGACAGAGTCAGAGAGACAGAGACAGAGAAAGAGACAAAGAGAAACAGAGACAGAGAGAGACAGGGAGAGACAGAGAGAAAGACAGGTAAGAGAG
>NC_073305.1:181928411-182017791 GCF_027595985.1 Sorex araneus
GGGTCACATCGTTCTGTGTTGTGGGTATGGCCCCATCAGCTGCAGTGCCACCCAGCCCCAGGAGCCGGCAGCAGGCGCCTGAGTGACCACAGAAAACGGCCGGATTGCCGGGAGGCTGAGCCACCGTGAGTGAGTCACTGCGGGGGGTTCTTTCTCCTTCTTTTCCCTCCCTCCCTTCCCTCCCTCCCTCCCTCCCTCCCTCCCTCCCTTCCTTCCTTCCTTCCTTTTCCTTCCTTCCTTCCTTCCTTTTCCTTCCTTCCTTCCTTCCTTCCTTCCTTCCTTCCTCTCCTTCCTTCCTTCCTTCCTTCCTTCCTTCCTTCCTTCCCCTTCCTTCTTCCTTCCTTCCTTCACTTCCTTCCTTCCTTCCTTCCTTCCTTCCTTCCTTCCTTCCTTCCTTCCTCTTTTTGGGTCACACCCAGCAATCCTCAGGGGTTACTCCTCCTGGCTCTGCACTCAGAAAAACGGCCGGATTGCCGGGAGGCTGAGCCACCGTGAGTGAGTCACTGCGGGGGGCGGGGGGGGTTCTTTCTCTTTTCTTTTCTTTTCTTTTCTTTTCTTTTCTTTTCTTTTCTTTTCTTTTCTTTTCTTTTCTTTTCTTTTCTTTTCTTTTCTTTTCTTTTCTTTCCCTCTTTCTTTCTTTCTTTCTTTCTTTCTTTCTTTCTTTCTTTCTTTCTTTCTTTCTTTCTTTCTTTTCTTCCTTCCTTCCTTTCTCTCTCTTTCTCTCTCCCTTCCTTCCTTCCTTCCTTCCTTCCTTCCTTCCTTCCTTCCTTCCTTCCTTCCTTCCTTCCTTCCTTCCTTTCTTTCTTTCTTTCTTTCTTTCTTTCTTTCTTTCTTTCTTTCTTTCTTTCTTTCTCCTTCTTTGGCTTTTTGGGTCACACCCAGCAATCCTCAGGGGTTACTCCTGGCTCTGCACTCAGGAATCACTCCCGGCCGTGCTCCGGGCACCATATGGGATGCCGGAATTAAACTCTGGTCGGCCACGTGCCAGGCAAACGCCCTCCCTGGCCCACAGGTTACTTCCCAGCGGACGGTCTCATGGTGCAAGGACACCATTTTCTGCACAGGCCCCTGACAAGTCGTTTGAAAATTTTCATTATTTTATTTTACCTCCCCCCGCACCTAGCTGTCTCTTGCCCCCTGCGCCTGGCTGTCTTCATCGGGGCCCCTCGGAGGGGACGGGTTGCCTTTCCCTCCCTGCCCCAAGCAGAGCTTGACAGTTGAAGACCTCCGGAACCCAGCCACAGTCATGCACAGGGCCACTCTCCACACATTCGAATGAGCCTCAGGCATGAAGGGGCCAGCAGAGGAACCCAGGTGTGCGGGACCCGGGGCTGAGATCTCCAAGCCTGCTCGGATTGGGAATGGGCCTCCTCCAGCCAGATCCCCCCATTTTCCAGTAGCTTGGCAACCACAACCACAAACTGCCCCTGGTGCTGTGTAATCCCAACAATAGCCAACATCCAGAGACTATAAGACCAAGCTCCCGGAAGCTTTTCGGCCTCGTGACATGTAAAGAGGCTTATTCTCCCTCTGGAAGAACCTGAGAAGCTACCGAGAGTCTTTTGCCCTTACGGGAGAGCCTTGCAAGCTCCCCGTGGTGTATTCACTGTCACTTCATCCCCTTGCTCATGGATTTGTTCGAGCGGGCCCCAGTAATGTCTCTCATTGAGAGACTTATTGTTACTGTTTTTGGCATATCCAGTATGCACGGGTAGCTTGCCAGACTCTGTCATTTGGGCTCAATACTCTCAGTAGCTTGCCGGGCTCTCCGAGAGGGGCGAAGGAATCAAACACGGGTTGGCCATGTGAAAGGCGAACGCCCAACCGCTGTGTTATCGCTCCAGCCTATGGTGTATTCATATCCCAAAGTACAGTAACAGATATATGCATACCTCTCGGAGAGCTCGGCAAGCTACTGAGAGTATCCCGCCTGCACGACAGAGCCTGGCAGGCTCCCCGTGGCGTATTCAATATGGCAAAACCAGAACCATAGGTCTCATTCCCCTGACTCTGAGAGAGCCTCCAATTGTTGGGAAAGACGAGTAAGGAGAGGCTGCTAAAATCTCAGGACTGAGTGTAATAGAGACGTTACTGGTGCCCACTAGAGTAAATCGGCGTGCAACGGGGTGACAGTGATTCAGTGATTACTTTACCTCCCAAGCAGTGCAAGTGGCCTGGGGTCACTGGGAGTTCTCTTGGGAGTTCTCAGTCCTGAGCTGGTGGTACAGGCCGAGGATGTGATTCTGCTCGGACCCTGTGGTGCCAGGCTCTGTGGGCCACCCTGGCAGTGCTGGGGGCGGGGGGCTCCAGGGCTGCCTCTGACCATGCTCAGGGGCTGCAGGTGGTACCTGGGATCAAGCGAGGCCTGTCTGTGTCCCCTTTATGCTCCCAGCCCCCGGGTGGTAGTTCCACTGTGTTACGGGGCTGAAGCAGCAGTCCAGCGGGAGGTCACATTCTTCCTGTAGGTGACCAGCCTGGGTTCAATCCCCAACACCCCAGGTGGGTCCCTGATCCCTCCCGGGAGTGACACCCTGAGCACAGAGCCAGGAGTCAGCCCTGAGCACTGCCAAAAAAAAAAAATAGGTTCCACTGATGGGGAGACTCGCTGACACCCAGTGCTTGCTAACTGTGGTGCTCCAGGGAGGGAAAGAGTCTCCAGGGCTTCTCCATCCCCCGAGGGGGCCCAGCTGTCATGCAACACACACACACACAGCCGGGTCCGTGAAAGAACCACTGCTCATCCTGTGCTTTTCCAGGGGTGTTTTTCTAGATGGTTCGTGTAGGTGATTGCAGCTGCTTCGGGGCTGGTACAGCAGATGTTTTTATCTTCCAGGGGCAGAGGAGAGTGAGAGAGTGGATGTGCTTTGTCCAAAGTCTCGGGCTTTGAAGAGAGCCAGAGAGCGCGTCTCCAAACCCGCTCCCGTGGCAGCCGCCGCGAACTGGGGCAGAATTCCCAGGCTCCAGGGGCTCCCTGTCCTCCCCGTCCTCCCCAGGCGCCCTAATAAAGTCCCGCAGGACGCAGGCAGGGGGCTGTCGGGGAGGCTTCTCTTATCTGCTCTTATCGGCGGAGCTGCCCGCCTGGTTGAAGATGGGTGGGGAGAAGGGTCTCTCAGCGGTGACGTGGGCCCTGGGCTGTCCCCCCCCCATGGAGAGCCGGGGCTCCCCCTACCCCCCGCCCCTACTCGCAGCCTGGCCCAGCCTCCCTCTGCCCTGTGCTCGGAGGCCCTGCCCAGCCCCGTGCGTGGCCCGTGGCCCTGGGGGTGTGGCCGGCGGCCTCTCTTCCCCTTCTTGCTCCATCTGGGCAGCTGGCCCCCGAGATTAAGCAGAGCCGCGGCCTCTGCTGTCAGTCCCACTCGGCCTGTGGGCCGCCTCCACCATCAGACAGCCCCGGGCGGCCTCCCCATCAGACACCCCGAAGGAAAAGGTAGATCTTGAGTTTCCTCCCGGAAGGGGTGGGGTGGGGCTGGGGGGGGGGGCTGCGGTGGGTCGGGAATCTGTTTGTAAAATTCCTCTCCGTTGCTCCACATTGCTGGGGGGTGGTTAGAGGTGGAAACACTTTCGACTTCTGGCTTGCGGATTGGCGTCTCGGAGACCGCACGGCCCCGCGGCGTGAGGGGTAGGGACACGGGGACGGAGAGAGGCGACTGCTCTCAGCTCCACGAGAGGGTCCCGGCTGTTTTATAATCATCGGGCAGGTCAGTGTTTGTCCGGCGTTGGGTGTTTGCTGAGGACACACGGTCTTTGACCGCTGCATCGTCGGTTCTGTTGTGTGGGTCGTTTGCCAGGGGGAGGACTTTGCTGGATGACCCCGGGGCAGGTTCCGTCTGGCCTGGCCCCGGGCGGGGGGGGGGGGGCGCTCCTGGGCAGAACTGGAGCTCGCCTACCTTGTCCCTATTTTATTTTTACTTTGAGTGTTTAATTTTTTATGCCATTTCGGTAACGTGGTTACAGCAGTGTCCGCTGTTTCTGCTTCTGGGGTAGAAAGTTACTGCTTCTCAGCCACCTTGGAAGTTATTCTCCACAGGCTCTATCGTTTTCTTTGTGGTAATCCAGTAATCAAAGTGGTTAGCTGCTAATCACTTCACTTGCATCACTTGTCTTCCCCTTGCTCATCTATTTGCTCGAGTGGGCGCCAGTAACATCTCCATTAGTCCCTGTCGCATGCTAGTGTAGCCCAATGGCGTCTGCTTGGTCTAGGACCATGAAGTGAGGTCTGTTATTGCTACAGTTTTTGGCATATGGAATACGCCATGGGGAACTTGCCAGGCTCTGCCGTGCGGGCGGGATACTCTTGGTAGCTTGCCGGGCTCTCCGAGAGGGATGAAGGGAACTGAACCCCAGTCAGCTGCGTGCAAGGCAAACGCCCTACCTGCTGTGCTATCGCTCCAGCCCATTATAAATAATGTTGCCTCAAGAACCTTCCAGAGGGGAGGCAGAGAGCTTTAACTAAACCCCAACCAAAATTGTGTACATTATTTTCTGTTTATTTTTATTTATTTTATTTATTTTTTCTTTTTTTTGGGTCACACCTGGCAATGCACAGGGGTTACTCCTGACTCTGCACTCAGGAATTAGCCCTGGTGGACCATATGGGATGCTGGGAATCAAACCCGGGTCGGCCGCGTGCAAGGCAAACGCCCTACCCGCTGTGCTATCGCTCCAGCCCCTTCTGTTTATTTTTAAAGAAAAACCTTTATAGCAAAAAAAAAAAAAAGCTTCTTAATCGTCCCTATTTCAAAGATGCTTTAAAAATACTGTTTGCTTATTCATTTAAATCTTGGCAAGAAATCTGCTGTCTAAATGTCTGCAGCCCCCTCCCTACCAGCCAAGGACTTGAGTTTTGTTTTTGTTTTGCTTCGGGGCCGTACCTGGTAACGCCCGGGGTCTAGTCCTGCTTCTCTGCTCAGGGGTCATCCTGGCCGTGTTGGGGGCCGTATATGGTGCTGGGGGTCAAACCGGTTCAGCCTCGGGCCGGACAGGTGCCTTCACCCTCACACTGTCTCTGCAGCCGCCCCCAAAGAGTTTCTGAGCTTGTTTATCACAGTGTTCCCTGCAGGAGAGCTGTGGTGGTGGTGGTGGTTGTGTGTGTGTGTGTGTGTGTGTGTGTGTGTGTGTAACAGGACAGTTTCTCTATCTCTCGAGGTGCCTGAGCCACTGGTGCGTGGGGCTGTGCTTGGCGGCTCATGCAGCCCTGGGCATCCGATGCAGGGTCGCACATGTGCAAGGCGTGTGCTGGTTGAGGTACGGTTGTTTGGGGTGGGGGTGGCGTGTGATTGGTGCTGGGGGGGCCGCTCCCGCTCAGTGTGGGGTCTGAAGATGCAGAGCGGGGGATACCTGAGCTGCTCGGCAGGCCAGAGCGGCCTCTGGGGGTGCTCCTGGGATCCTGGGGGACTGTGGGTTGAGCTGGGGTCGGTCACACGCAAGGTGTGTGCTCTTTGTACTACAGAGTACAGAGCACAAAGTAGGTATTCATACTCCGAGAGCATGAGACGGAGAGCAGGGTACAGAGTAGAGACTCTGAGAGCACAGTACAGGGAGCAGAGTACAGAGTAGAGACTCTGAGAGCACAGTACAGGGAGCAGAGTACAGGTATAGACTCTGAGAGCACAGTACAGGGAGCAGAGTACAGGGTATAGACTCTGAGAGCGCAGTACAGGGAGCAGAGTACAGGGTATAGACTCTGAGAGCACAGTACAGGGAGCAGAGTACAGGGTATAGACTCTGAGAGCACAGTACAGGGAGCAGAGTACAGGGTATAGACTCTGAGAGCACAGTACAGGGAGCAGAGTACAGGGTATAGACTCTGAGAGCACAGTACAGGGAGCAGAGTACAGGGTATAGACTCTGAGAGCGCAGTACAGGGAGCAGAATACAGGGATAGACTCTGAGAGCACAGTACAGGGAGCAGAGTACAGAGTAGAGACTCTGGGAGCACAGTATAGGGAGCGGAGTACAGGTACAGACTCTGGGAGCACAGTACAGGGAGCAGAGTACAGGTATAGACTCTGGGAGCACAGTATAGGGAGCAGAGTACAGGTACAGACTCTGGGAGCACAGTACAGGGAGCAGAGTACAGGTATAGACTCTGGGAGCACAGTATAGGGAGCAGAGTACAGGTACAGACTCTGAGAGCACAGTACAGGGAGCAGAGTACAGGTATAGACTCTGAGAGCACGGTACAGGGAGCGGAGTACAGGGTATAGACTGAGAGCACAGTACAGGGAGCAGAGTACAGATTCTGTACTTAGCATAGTACAAAGAGTAGAGTCTAGGGTATATATGCTGAGAGTAGAGCATAGACTCTGTACTCTGAGAGCACTGTACAGGGAGTCGAGTACCGGATATATACGTTGAGAATAGAGGACAGACTGTACTCTAGAGCGTAGTACAGAGAGTAGAGGGCAGAGCATACACACTGAGAGTAGCATACAGACTGTACTCTGAGAGCACTGTACAGGGAGTCGAGTACCGGATATATACATTGAGCATAGACAGACTCTGTACTCTAAAGCATAGTACAGAGAGTAGAGGGCAGCGCATACACACTGAGAGTAGCATACAGACTGTACTCTGAGAGCACTGTACAGGGAGTAGAGTACAGAGTATAGGCACTGAGTGGAGTACAGACTGTACTCTGGAGCACTGTACAGAGAGTAGAGTCATATCACTGATGCGACTCAGGACCCAAGTCCAGTGGGGGTGTCTCTCTGTCAGCTGGTGCCTCTCTCTGAGCAGCATGCGCTGGCCAGGGTGTGGACAGTGGGGGGTGTGTGAGCACTGTGGTGGGGGCGGAGGAGGGCAGCCGCGTGTCTGGGCGTTGGCCTCTCTCCTGTGCGGGTGGAAGAATACCTGGGCGGAACCAGTACCCGGAGAGCGGAGGGAAGAGCAGAGGAACCGGCCTGCAGGGGGAAGCCAAGGGCCGGGGGCAGGGCAGGGAGGGGCAGTGGCTGGGACCGTGGACGGGGAAGCGTCCAGCCGTGAGAGGAGCTGGCGGGAACAGCGGCAAGAGCTATGCCCGACCCCTGGCAGCAGCCCCTCCCCCAACCAGAAGCGCCTCCCACCCGGGCGGATGGGGGCGTGGGGGCAGGGGTGCAGAGGGACGGGCCTAGACACCCTGCTGTCACGAGTCACTTCGTCAACTCACGGTGGTCAAATGACGCTGATGTGACAGGAATAGTCAAAGGCACAGCCTCGGGGCCCGCGGGGGGCTGCCTTGTGCACGTGCACCCTGTCCCCGCATATGGTCCCCGGGGCATCCCCCCGCGGGTGATCCCTGAGCACTGAGCCTGGCGTCTCCCTGAGCACCACCGGGTGTGACCCCCAAACCAAACCAGAGTGAAAGTGCAAGATCAGATAATCATGGCCCAACCCTGCTCTGAAAACCCGCCTCTGGGTGCGATTCCCGTGCTCACTTTGCCAAAAGGAGGTGCCGTCTCGGACACACACTCCGAGCACGGGCGGCGGGGGGGGGGGGGCTCGTGCCGAGCGGGCAGGAAACCGCGGCCCCAGGCTGAAACCGTCCTGCGAGGTCTGTGTCCCTGAGGTCCATGCTTAGTCGTGCTCAGGGGGACGGAGACAGAGCAACGGGCCCCAGGCTCCCGGCCTGGAGAGATGGGTGGGGGTTGCAGGGGACAAGGTGGGGAGCGTCTGCGTGTGTGTGTGTGTGTGTGTGTGTGTGTGTGTTGGCGCGTTTACATTGCAAGAGCAAACGCGTTTTGGAGCAAAGCTTAGCTGTGCACAGGAAGACGGGAAGATGTGACTATCAACATAGCTAAGGGGGTCGGGGGGGTCGGGGGTTCCCAGGGACCCCTTGGGCGCTGCTCTGCCCGCCCGCCCCCTGCGCCTGCAGCCGCTGGGCCTCTGCCTGATGCTTTGTGGCCCGTTGGCCCGCCGGGCCCTTGGCTGGGGTTCTGCGGGGGGCTAGTCTGCAGGCGCAGAGCGTGGTGGGTTCAGGGTCATGCCAGGCTGGGGCTCCTGTGCCCTCTCCAAACACGCCTGGCCCCGTGCCGGCAGATGTGTGGGATGCAGGTGCCTGCCCAGCTGTTGGCCCTGCAGCAGCGGCAGCAGCGTCTGTGGACTGGTGGCCCCAGGTCGAGGTGCTGACCACGACAGGCTGGGTGGACGCTGCCGGCTTCCTCTGCAGCTGTGTGGTGCCGGGAGCTCACGGCAGCGTGTGTGTGTGTGTGTGTGTGTGTGTGTGTGCGCGCGCGCGTGTGTGCGTGTGTGTGCGTGTGTGTGCATGTGTGTGTGTGCGTGTGTGTGTGTGTGTTCGTGCGTGTGTGTGTGTGTGTGTGACTGGGACGTGGACTCTGGACACGGGTTGTGTCTCCAGGCCCTTCCCACTGGCCCTGGGTGGTGGTGGCTTTGGGGAGGACATAGTGACCAGCTTGTCAGTGTCCCGCGTCTCTTGTTTTCCAGGGTTGGCCCCCGGGCTCTCTTGCCCGCCCTCTTAGCCATGCCGCCTCGCTCCCGGGCCCGGGGAAGCTGACGGCCGCCACATCTCTTGGAGCACAGAGCTGGAGCCGAGCGACTGCAGGTAACGCCGGGCTTGTGTGTGTGTGTGTGTGTGTGTGTGTGTGTGTGTGTGTTGTGGGGGTCACAGTTGTTCAGGTCATGGGTGTGGGTTTAACAGCTTTGTTCAGGGCCTGGGAGATAACACAGGGCTAAGGCGTTTGCTTTGCAAGCGGCCGACCTGGGTTCCAGCCCTGGTGTCCCCCATGGTGCCCCTGCGTCCCCGCCAGAAGGGACCCCTGAGCACAGAGCCAAGAGTAAGCCCCGGGCGCTGCTGGGTGTAGCCCCCAAACCAAATAAACAAATGACTTTGTTCCGTTGTTACTTTTTACTACTATTTAGTTTGGGGGCGACACTTGGTGGTGCTCAGGGGTCCTGGCAGAGCTCCAGGTGTCGGGAATCGAACCAGGCCCGCCACATGCAAGGCCAGCGCCCCACCCACTGGGCTGTCTTTCCGGCCCACGTTACTTTTATTTTATTTTTGCTTTTTTTTTTGGGGGGGGGTCACACCCAGCGATGCTCAGGGGTTACGCCTGGCTTTGCACTCAGGAATTACTCCTGGCGGTGCTTGGGGGACCATATGGGATGCTGGGCATCAAACCCAGGTCGGCCGCGTGCAAGGCAAATGCCCTACCCGCTGTGCTATCGCTCCAGCCCCGTTACTTTCCTTTTTAATCGAAAACCTGAAAGTTTATTTCCGGGGCTCCCCAGGAGCTTTCAGGAGGCCTGGGGCCCCCTGGGGACTCTCAGCCCGCCCGTCTGGGGCCTCAGTGTGAGGCCTGAGGCTGTGGTGTCAGGCCCTGCCTTGCCAGCACTTTCCAGAGCCACACCCGGCAGTGCTGGGGGGGGGGGGGGCGTGTGGTGCCAGGAAGGAAGCCAGGGCTGACCACTTCCGAGACATGCATTTCACTCCTGTGCTATGTCTTCGGGCCCCTAGTTGTATTTTTTTAAATTACGAATGTGTTTTGGTAACTGCCCTCAAAGAGAAGGCAAACCATTGACTCGTTGGTGGCTGCCCAGAGCACAGGGGGCTGGAACGAACAGCAGCAAAGTGAATTTGGAAAACTCAGTGGACACAGCCCCGCCCCCGACCTCCTGTGCGATATTCTGGCTAGAACAGGCCCGCTGGGGACCCCCCCTGCACCGAGTCAGGCCTCGCTCCTGACTCTTGAGCACTTTGGGGTTTTAGAGGAAAGAAAAGAATCTGAACAATTATTTCAGATGCCCACATTCTTTGGTTTAGTTCTGGGGCGGGGCCACACCCAGAGATGCTCAGGGGTTGCTCCTGGCTCTACACTGAGGGATCGCTCATGGCTCAGGGCACTTTATAGGGTGCTGGGGATTGAACCCGTTCAGCCCGGGACTGTGGGTTCCCAAGCGGCAAGATGGACAGAGATATAATGCAAAAGCAATAGGGGTTTTATTCCAGCTAGCTGGGGTCAACTGTCTCACCGGCAGAGTGGTCTCTTGAGAGTGACCCCGACTTCAGGCAGCAAGCAGTTTCTGTAGGGTTTGACTGCATGAGCCGTACATGCCTTACTGTTTCAGAAAGCAATCTTACTTGGTTACCAAACAGGGGTGTGTTGGCAAGTGTCTAGGGTAACGCTGGTCCGGCAGTAGTCAAACAGTAGTTTCCACTAGCAGCCGATGGTTACAGAGGCAGTCATTCTTGTAGGGTTAACACAGGGCAGTGTCGGGAGCGTTGTTAGAGTTGATGGACTGAGCCCGGGACTCTCCCAGGAGGGTTCAGGTGGGCCAGTTGCACATTGATTGTTTCATTGCTGGGAAACTGGAACTGGTTTAGTTCCCAACCCGAGCGAGGCCTTGCTGATTTTGCTGATTTCTGCCTCCTGTCATGGCGTCAGTTTTGCCCTTACAAACCCCCCTTGACCCCATGCAAGGCCAGCACCCTCCTGCCATACCTTTGCTCTGGCCCCAGACGCCCACACTCTAACAAGCCGTTCCCATTTGCTCTTTTATGTCCTAAAGGGACGACTGGAATGTCTTTAGACAAGTTTGTTTTGACTGTTTTTTGTCCCACTAAAGGTTCCCCCTCACCCCGTAGCCTGACCGGTTTTCTCCCTCACTTTCCCCCTCTCCCCTGTTTTTTAATTAATTAATTAATTAATTTGCTTTTTGGGTCTCACCCAGCAATGCTCAGGGGTTACTCCTGGCTCTGCACTCAGGAATTACCCCTGGTGGTGCTCAGGGGACCCTATGGGATACTGGGAATTGAACCTGGGTCGGCCGCGTGCAAGGCAAATGCCCTACCTGCTGTGCTATTGCCCCAGCCCCCCACCCCGTGTTTTATTACTTTATTTTTTAAATCTCAGACTGATGTTGTTCGGGTTTTGTGCCACAGCCAGTGATCCTCAGGGACTCCTGGCTTTGTGCTCAGGGATCTCTCCCGGTGGTGCTCGGCCACCGTCTGGGGTGCTCAGGCTCCAGCCGGGGCTGCTCGCATTGCAAGGCCAGTGCCTTAACCCTGTGCTGTCTCTCTGACCCCCCTCAGCCCGGTCCTTTCGTTTCTGGGATCCCGGGCAGCTCTGGCCGTGGGGTGCCTGCAGCCGCGCCCTTCCCGGGGTGTCTGTTCTGGAGGGTCACGGTTGCTCAGGTCACCGTGTGCTGTTGGCACTTCCCCCGGCCCAGGCATTCTGAGTGGACCCCGGGCCGGGCAGCTGTTGGGACGGGGAGGACGATGCTCCCACCTTCCCCCTCCCAGTAGGAATCAGCGACTCTGCCCTGTGGGCAGGACTGAGTTCACTGTCTGGCACGGCGTGCCCACTGCCCCCCACCTGCTCCTCAGGGGGCCCCCACGTATGCATGACGTTTGTCACTGGCTGAGTATTGGCAGGAGGGACCCCGAGGTCTTTAGAGTCACTGGCTCAGACCAGTATGAGGCTCGATCGGAGTGAGGAGTCCAGTGTCTGGACCCACTTCGGCAGACGGTGGTCTCTGTCTCCAGGCAGCCCCGAGCCCGCTGCGTGTCCGAGGGGGCGGCAGCGGGTGGGGTATGGGAAGCGCTCACGCAGCCCGTGACGTGTTTGCAGCTCAAGCCTGAGGGTGTGGCGGTGTTTCCTGGCGTGGCCAGGGGACTGACCCGGTCAGCACTGCTGTCCCGCTTCTCGGAGCCGTGCCAGCCTGGGTGGCTTCTCTTGCTGCCCCGGTCTCGGGTCAGATGTTTTTGTTTGCTTTTTTGTTTTGTGGGCTGCCCTCAGCACTGCTCAGAGCTTCCTCCTGCCTCTGCATCCGCATCACTCCCGGGGGTGCTCAGGGGACCGGATGGGACGCCGGGGCTCGAAACCAGACACGGTGTGTGTAAGGCAGACGCCCTCCCTGCTGACTAGTGATTTGGCCCCTGAACTTTTTTTTTTTTTAAACAAAGTTCTATCATGGGTTGGAGACAGTGCATGGGTAGGGTACTTACCTTGCACGTGGTGGCCTGGGTTTGATCCCTAGAACCACACAGTGTCTCCTGAGCTGCACCAAGTGTGATCCCTGAGTGCCGAGCCAGGAGTAAGCCAAGGGTGGCCCAAAATATAGAAAAGAGAAAAAAAAGAGTTCTGTCATAATGGATTGGGGGTTGTACTGAGTCTCATGCTCAGGTGGCTCTGATGTGGCTCTCAATCACATGGCTGTCACGTGGCTCTCCCATGGCTCCCACGTGATTCACTCACATGGCTCTCCTGTGGCTCTCATGTGACTCACTCATGTGGCTCTCATCTAGCTCACTCATGTGGCTCTCACATGGCCCACTCACGTGTCTCTCATGGGGCTCTCACTTACGTGGCTCTCACATGGCTCTCACATAGCTCACTCACGTGGCTCTCAATTACATGGCTCTCACGTGGCTCTCACTCATGTGGCTGTCATGTGACTTACGTGGCTCTCACTGATGTGGCTCTCATGGCTCTCACTTTTGTGGCTCTCACTTTTGTGGCTCTCACTTTCGTGGCTTTCACTCACGTGGCTCTCACTCACGTGGCTCTCACTCAACGTGTCTCTCACTCATGTGGCTCTCACTCAACCTGGCTCTCACGGGGCTCTCACTCACATGGCTCTCACTCATGGGGCTCTCACTCATGGGGCTCTCATTCCTGGTGCTCTCATGGGGCTCTCACTCACATGGCTCTCACTCATGGGGCTCTCACTCATGGGGCTCTCATTCCTGGTGCTCTCATGGGGCTCTCACTCACGGGGCTCTCACTCACGTGGCTCTCACTCAACGTGGCTCTCACGGGGCTCTCACTCACGTGGCTCTCACTCAACGTGGCTCTCACGGGGCTCTCACTCACGTGGCTCTCACTCATGGGGCTCTCATTCCTGGGGCTCTCATGGGGCTCTCACTCACGGGGCTCTCATGTGGCCCCTACGTGACTCCCGCTCACGTGGCTGTTTTCCCTTTAGGTGAAGATGGGGAACTCGGAGAGTCAGTACACCCTACAGGGCGCGAGGGTGCACAGCGGCACGCTTGCTGGGGCTAAGCAGAAGCCTTGCTCGCTCAAGATCCGCAGCCTTCACGCCAAAGAGGAGAAGTCCCCGCACGGATGGGGCCACGGGGCAGGCTACAAGTCCCGGGCCCTGGCCCGCAGCTGCTTGTCCCACTTCAAGGCCAACCAGCCCTACGCGGCGCGGCCCGACGCCCCCGCCTGCAGATCGGCCAAGGGCTGCGCCCACGCCAAGCACAGGACGGCTGGCCCGGGGGGCCACTTCCAGGGCCTCCCCGCGGCGCCGACCCCGGGGAACGGCTTCCATGAGCTGGCCGCCCGCCCCGCGGCCTTGAGAGACCTCAACAACGGCCCCCCGCACCCCTGCGCGGGGCGCCCCGAGAGCCCGGCGTCCACGCCGCCCGGCGAGGAGCGCGGCAGCCCCCGCGTGCGCATCAAGACGCCGGGCAGGGTGGACGGCTGCCTGCGGGTGGAGTTCCACAGCGGGGGCGGCCCGGACCCCCCGGGCGGCGCCCCCGGGCCGGTGCAGCTGCTGCGCTACTCGCCCGCGCTGGCCCCCGACGACGCCCCCTCGCCGCCCAGCCCCCGCGGTCCCGCCGCGCGCCCGCGCTCCAGCAAGGGCAGCAGCTCGCTGAGCTCCGAGTCCTCCTGGTACGACTCGCCCTGGGGCCCCGGCGCCGGCGAGGCCAGCGAGCCCGAGGGCTCCTCGCCCGCCCCCAGCGCCCCCCGCGACGCGCCCCCCAAGCCCTTCAGCCAGAGCGCCTCCCTGTCCTCCCTCCGGGACCCGTTTCCCCCCGCGCCCCTCGGGGCCCGGCTCTCCGCCGACGACCTCGGCCCGCAGCCCGGCCTCAGCCACCGCGTGTCCTTCGCGTCGGACATGGACGTGCCCGCGCGGCTGGGGCGCGGGGACGCCCCCTACGCCTCCTTCACCCTCCCCTGCCGCAAGTCCAGAGCCCTGACCGAGGACGCGGCCAAGAGCTCCCTGAAGGCCCGCATGCGGCGCATCAGCGACTGGACGGGCAGCCTCTCCAGGAAGAAAAGGAAACTGCAGGTGAGCCCAAGGGGTCTCTTGGCACCACCCCCCATGTGCCCGCCGCCCTCCGAGAGTGCCCCGGGGGAAGCATTTCACAGGGTGTGGGGGCTTGTGTTTTCCCTTTGATGCATTCTCATCCTTCTTATTTTAAAATCGGTCAAAAGTTTCCCAATTTCATTCTGAACATCAGACACCATAAAGAAGTTGTGTGGCACCATAGAAAGTTCGACAAGGTGGAGCCGGTGCAATCCCAGGCACCCCAGAAGGCCCCCCGGGCATGGCCAGGGGTAGCCCTGATCCCCGCAGTGGACAGTAAGCCCTGAGCACAGCTGGGTGTGACCCCCGAAACAAAAATAGGATGTGCAACAAGGAGGGTTTCTCTCTCTTCACTCGTTTCTCTCCATGTCGTATTGGTGGACAATATTAGGAAATTTTATTATGGTTTTGGACCATTCCTGAGGGTGCTCAGGAATCACCCCTGGCTCTGTGCTCGGGGCTCCCTCCCAGCTCAGTGCTCAGGGCTCCCTCCCGGCTCTGTGCTCAGGGCTCCCTCCCAGCTCAGTGCTTAGGGCTCCCTCTCGGCTCAGTGCTCGGGGCTCCCTCCCGGCTCTGTGCTCAGGGCTCACTCCTGGCTCAGTGCTCGGGGCTCACTCCTGGCTCAGTGCTCGGGGCTCACCCCTGGCCCTGTGCTCGGGGCTCACTCCTGGCTCAGTGCTCAGGGCTCACTCCTGGCTCACTGCTTGGGGCTCACCCCCGGCCCTGTGCTCAGGGCTCACTCTGGCAGAGCTTGAGGCACCCTATGTGGGCACTGAACCGGAGTGGACCGCATGCAGCTTGCCGGCGCGCTGTCTCACCGGCCTGGTATGCAGGCTTTTAGGCACGTAGAACTGCTTCTCTCTGCATGCTGGATTCTCCCCACCAGGCTTCCGAGCCCCCCAGCCTCCCCGGGCCCCTCTGAGCATCCCTCTCCCTCCGCTTCCTCTCTGCTCACCACCCTAGGAGTCAGCATTCTGCGTCCCTTCATCCTGTCCCGCGTGAGTGAAACCATCCGGCCGTGGACTTTCACTTCCTGTTTGTCGCCTTAGCATCATCACCCTGAGTTCCGTCCCTGCACATTTTGTCCCAAAGAGCCTGATTCTCGTCTTTTTTTGAAAAAAAAAAAAAAAGATGGAAGTTGCTGTGGGGAGGCAGGGGGTCTAGTTGGCAGTGCTCAGGAGTCTTGGTGGGAACAGGTGACAGGGTGGGTGGTGGGTGGGCAGGGAGGGGAGGGGGCTCGGCTGATCTTGTGGCCTGAACGGTGCATCAGGGGGAGGATCTGAGGGTGCTCCCCTGCTTGGGGATGGGGGGTCACTCGGCCACCCCCGGAGGCTCCGCAGACCCTGAGGTGCCGGGGGTCACACCGGGGTCAGTTGCGTGCAAGGCCAGCGCCCTCCCCACCTGCTGTCCTGTCTCTGTTGACGCCACATCCTGTCCCCTGGGGGTCTGGCCTGCAGCTCCCCGACCTGGGCCTCGTCCCTGCGGGCTCGGGCTGCAGGTGCGTCCAGGCCTGCGGCTGTGGATGTGCAGGTGTGTGCATTCTTGTGTACATATTTTCTTGGAGAAAGTGTTTGGGTGGGTTGCAGTGCAGGGGCTTGAACCCCGGAGGAAATTCACTGGTGCCGGTCACAGCCCTGGCCCCCGCCCCGACCCTGGTCCCTCACGTCCACTCCACTTGCCGGGAGAGCTCCTTTGCTCTGTTCAGCATAAGCTCCCCTCCTGGACTCCTGCCTGACCCCACAGCCTGGCCACCCCGGTGAGAATTCCCCAGTGGATTGCTTATTATCAGACTGGAGCGATAGCACAGAGGGTAGGGCATTTGCTATCAGTCACCCGCGGCTGACCCGGGTTTGATTCCTCCGCCCCTCTCGGAGAGCCCAGCAAGCTACTGAGAGTATCCCACCCGCATGTCAGAGCCTGGCAAGCTCCCCGTGGTGTATTCGATATGCCAAAAACAGTAACAACAAATCTCACAATGGAGACATTACTGGCGCCCACTCAAGCAAATCGATGAGCAATGGGACAACAGTGCAGTGCTACAGTGCATAATTACCATTATTGTTTGGATTTTTGACTCCCAGCTCTGTGCTCTGGGACCACAGTGCTCCAGGGACCTCGTGTGGGGTCAGGGATAGAACCTGACTCATCTGCGTGCAAGGCAAAGTGCTCTCCCGACTCTGCTATCTCCCTGGCCCCCTCTCCCCTCTTCAGGCACGAGAGACTATTGCTCCGTGCAGCCCTGGCGTCTCCTGAGCTTGGTCTGACTTTGGGGACATGGACATTTCTAAAGTGTCTGTCGGTGTCACCGCGGTTGGGGGGCACTGACTGCTCAGAACTCAGGGTCTGCGTGTACTGGCCTGGTTCCACCCCCGCGTGGCAAGCCCTGCAGCTTCCCGCCTTGCCAGGTCTCAGCACTGACCCCTCACGACTGTCTTGAGTTTTGCCTCCGCCCCCCCCCCCCCCCCGGACTTGCTGGGACCCCCTCAGAAATGAGGTTGATGACCCTCCGGGAGTCCTGTGGACGCTCCATCCTCCAGACTCATGTGGTTTGTCGGGCTGTGCAGTTACGAGCAGGCTGACCGGAGTCAGAGCATCAGAGCTGGGGAGAGGAAAGGGGACCCCCACCCGCTTCTAAAGGCGGGGCTCTGGGTTCCTGGGGTCCAGGTGGCCTTTCTGAAGGCACGTGCTTGGTTATCACAGAAGCCAGCTCTGCCATAAGTTAAAGTTTTTCCCACTGAGCGCCGTTACCATGCATTGACGGCTTCCACTAACGGCATTAGGGTGACGACAGCTGCGAGTTAGAGACGAGTTTGAAATAATACTTCACAGGTGACCCGTGAGGTTTCTTCTTCCTTTTTATTTTCACTTTTTCCTAAACTTTCACTTGCATTCCCACAACTGGTCATGTGTCAGGTTTGACTGAGACAGACTTTTTCCACACAGATCCCGCCTTCCGTGCTTCGTGGCTATATGTTCTTAGGTCTGAAAAAATTAAAACTTCATCTCTATGCTTCCACCTTCTCTCTCTGGTGCTGCAAAAGGAAAAAAAAATTAAATTCACTGTATAGAACTTGAGATAGAAATGTAAGTCTCATCTCCAAATTAGTGTTTCTTTTGCAGTTAAAGGAACATCAAGCTCTGTTTTCTTAAAAAGGTTGTCAGTAGGGCCCAGAGACATAGCGCAGTGGGTGAGCGCCTGCCTTGCACACAGCTGACCCGTGCTCCATCCCTGGCGTCTCCTAGGGTTCCCTGAGCACTGCTGGGAGTGGTTGCCGAGTGCAGAGCCAGGCGTAAGCCCTGAGCATGGCAGGATGTGACCGAAAACAAAAATAAAGGGGCATCAGTGGCTTGTCACAGAGCATGTGTGACGCTAAGGCAGTCCACACTGCAGTCCACACAGTCTCCAAGAAGAGACATCACAGTACTGATGTGTCAAAATCAGAAGAGCAACCACCGTGGGGAGACAGAGCCCGGAAGAAGATTAATTAATTAGGGGCTGGGGAGAGGGTTTGAGGGGCTCAGACACGCTCTGCACATCGAGGCCTCACTTTGACCCCGGCACCTTGTGATCTCCCCCCCACTCCTCCCAGGACCCCAGGGAACACCCCCGCCCACCCACCCACCCAACAGTGATGAGCTGAGAGTAGCCCTGAGCACTACCCAGTGAGGCCCGAAAATAACCGCAGCAGAAAAGCTCTAGAACTGAACAAGAGCAAGAAGGGAGCAGGGGGGCAGGAGGAAAGGGAGAGGAGCCCAGCGGAAGAGGAGCCAGTGTTTGGTCAGGTTGGTGAGACTGGGGTCCTGAAGGCTTTGCTCCTTCGGGGAAGCCGACCAGGAGAGGCCAGGTCTTGCTGAAGCAGCAGAAAGCCCCCTGCCCCTGAGGCCGAGCACTGTTAGCACTGGTGCCCGCTCATGCTGGGACCATCCATCCATCCGTGCATGTATCCATTCATACACCCATCCATCCAGGTATCCGGTCATCCACCCATCTATCCATGCATGTATCTATTCATCCATCCATGCAGGTATCCATTCATCCACACATCTAGCCATGCGTGTATTCATTCATCCACCCATCCGTCCATGCATATATCTATTCATCCATCCATCCATGCATGCATGTATCCATCCATTCATCCATGCGTGTATCCATTCACTCATCCATTCATGCATGTATCCATCCATTCATCCATGCATGTATCCATTCACTCATCCATTTATGCATGTATCCACCCATCCATCCATGCATGTATCCATTCACTCATCTATCCATACAGGCATCTATTCATCCACCCATCTAGCCATGCATGTATCCATTCATCCACCCATCCATCCCCATCCATGCAGGTATCCATCCATCCATCCATGCAGGTATCTATTCATCCATCCATCTATCTCTCCATGCATTATCCATTCACCCATCCATGCAGGTATCTATTCATGCATCCATCTATCTATACATGTATCCATCCACCCATCCATGCAGATGTCTATTCATCCATCCATCCATGTAGGTACTATTCATCCATCCATCCATGAGGGTATCTATTTATCCATCCATCTATCCATGCAGGTATCTATTCATCCATCCATCTACCTATGCATGTATCCATCCACTCATCCATCTATCCATGCATGCATCTATTCATCCATCTGTCCATGCAGGTATCTATTTATCCATCCATCCATGCATGTATCCATTCACCCATCCGTCAGTATCCATCCATCCTTGCATGCATGTATCCACGCTAGCTTAGTCATTGACAGTTTAGGGCACTAGATAGAAAACTTCAGGAATTTCCTCCTGACTGGGAGGTTCATGTCTGCATGTAAGAATGCAAATATGACAGCATATTTCCTTTGCCCATTTCTCAGAGAGTCAGGTTATCTGGCGCAGCTGTAGTTGGCATCTCACTCCTGTTAGAATTAGTCTGATTCTCCCTCTTACGGAGGGCCATGCCAGAGTGTTTCTTGATCACATTTAATGCTGGTGCTTGGCTGCCTTGGAGATAGCCCACTGGGTGTCTGAGGCACTGTTTGGGGACCATGAGTCAGAGAATCTGACTCAGTACTGGAATACTGTTAATACCAGCTAAATGAGAAGTATTTCTTCATCACCTCAGTGTTTTTTTTTTTTGAAGAGCAACAAAGTGACAATTAAAAAAAAATCTTAAACTATTTCGAAAGTTTCCTGTCAAAGTGAGTCATCACAGTGGGGATTTTGCCCTGCTCTTGCCTAAGCATCAGTATATAAATAAAGATGACTGTGGACACCATGTAAACAGAAGTGGAAAATAATATTTTTATTTGGTGTAGCTATGTGTGGGGCTGAGTTGTTTATAACTGCTGGGTCTCTGGAAGTACTCCAGTTGATGGTTTTCCTGTAGAAGAGAGAAAAGTCACTGATACTTGATTTTTTTTCTTTTTTTTTTTTTGGCGGGGGCAGGGGGGGGAACATACCTGGCAGAGTTCAGGGATCATTCCTGGCAGTGTCGGGAACCATCTGGGGTGCTGGGAATTGAACCCGGATTGGCCACATGAAAGGCAAATGCCCTACCCACTGCACTGTCTCCACCCCTGAGACTATTTCTAACAACCCCGTCCACACAAATAGAAGTTTCAAAGCGAGGCCTGGAGTCAGTGGTTCTTGACCCAGTTCCCCCTTGTTTGTGTGCAGAGAGCGGGCAAGGGGTCGGCTTCCCTGCAGCCCCTTCGTCCGAGCTGTCTGTTGGCGAAGCTGGTGTTTCTGGAGCAGTAAGTGTCAGCTCGCTCTTGCTCGGGACTTCAGCCCCTGCAGTTAGCTGCGAGCTCTGCTGACGTCCTTGTTAGTGAATGACGTTAGAAACTTTGTTTCCAGCCCCACACACGGGCTGCTCCGGTACCCAGGGCCTGGATTAACTGTTGGGGGAAACGGAGTATCACTTTGGTGTCAATTTGATTTAGAATTGCCTGTGTCTGATTGATTTTGTGTTGGAATAAATATGGAAGAATCATGCGTCGGCGTGTTCCAGGGCTTAGAAGACAAAAGGCTTTCAGGGGGCCGAGAGGTAGTGCCCGCCTGGCATGCACCTCACCAGAGTCAACCCCCAGCACCCCATATGGTTCCCTAGTATGGACAGGGCCTGGCCCCAGACAAGCAAAAAGGTATTCACGTCACCGCAGCATGAATGGACATAGAGTGCATTCCCTTTCCGAAAGGCATTTCCAAATGGCAGTGGAACGTGTCGGGTATCGAAACAAGAGGGGATACAGTGGGGAGGGCACTCGCCTTGCACGTGGCCGACCCAGGTTTCATCCCTGACATCCCATATTGTCTGCTGAGCACTTCTAGGAGTAATCCCTGAGCAGTGCCAGCCGTGACCGGCCCCCCCCAAAACAAAAAACAAAACAAAATTGAAAAGGCTGCAGTTATTTGCTGCCCCCTTTTGTGCCTGAGTAAGGACCCTACTCCCCAGTGTGTGGTTGTTAGCCCCTGAAGTGGGGGAGTTAGAGGTTCAGGATTCCCGGTCTGGGCTGGGACGGGGTGTGTGTGTATGTGTGTGTGTGTGTGAGGGCAGGGGTGGAGGGAGCTGGATTTGGTGGGGGGTGGGAGGAAGAGATTGTGAATAGCGGAAGTTTCTGTGTGATTTCCTGTGTCCTCACCTGAACGACCCAGGGACTTGCCGTTTTCCAGTTTTGCCATGAAGTCCTCTGGGAGGGAAAGATGGCAGTCACGTGGGGGTGAGGGGCGATGCTCTGGCCACACCTGGTGCTGCTGAGGGGCTTCCCGGCATGCTAGGGGGTCGCACGGCGCCCAGCCTCGTACAGGCCGGGTACCTCAGCCCCGGGCTGCCTCCCGGCCCGCCAGCACGAGCTCTCTTCCCGACGGTGCTGACGCGGACTCAACAGTTGACAGAGAAACGCTCAAGACCTGCATGAGCCGCGTCTGCCGTGTCCTTAGGAAATTCCTCACGCTCAGCAGAGGGCTCTCTGGAGGATGGGCGGTGTTATCTGGCTTGAATTATTATTATTATTATTTTGTCTCTGTTTCACGTATTCCTTCATCCATTCGTTCATTTTGGGGCCAGACCTCAGGAACTTGTAGGCTATTCATAGCCTCAGGCATTTTTTTTTTTGCCATTTGATTAATTTTTTCTGATTTCCCCCTTACACTTTATCTAAACGCCGTGGTTTACCAAGTTGTTCGTGGTGATTTGTTACAGGCATTCCCTGTTCCAGCCCCACCCCCACCCCCATGACACCTTCTCCCCACCGTTGTCTCCAACCTTCTTTTAAGCCTGCCCCCATCACTGTATCACTATATCTCTGTCATCCCGTTGTTCATCAATTTGCTTGAGCAGGCACCAGTAACGTCTCCATTCGTCCCTGTCGCATGCTATTATAGCCTGATGGCATACTGGGGGCTCTTTCAGGGTCAGGGGAATGTGGACTGTCGTTGTTACTGTTTTTGGCATATAGAGTATGCCATGGGTACTTGCCAGGCTCTGCCATGTGGGTGGGATACTCTTGGTGGTTTGCCAGGCTCTCCGAGAGGGATGGAGGCTTTTGGGGCAGCCTCTAATCCCCCTTACAGGTGTCCCCAGTCTACCGAATGTAAGCTTTTGGTCGACTGGGATGTTGTACAAGACCCTGTACAAGAGATTACTGAGATGTTACAGGTTACGCCTTCCGTGTTGTTTGTGTTCTGTTAGTCGAGATTGGTTGCTTTCTCGGTATACCCCATCCAGTCTGGTGTAAAGCCTCAGGTGTCACTCCTGGTGGTGCTCAGGGGACCAGGCGGTGCTGGGGGTTGAATCTGGGCTTCCTGGCACAGCCCATTGAACCATCTTTCTGGCCCTACATTTTTTGGTTTGTTTGTTTGGGGGCCACACCCTGCTGTGCTTACTCAGGGCCAGATCCTGCCTCTACCCTCAAGGATCACTCTTGGCCGGGCTCAGGGAACCATATACTGGATTCTGGAAATTAAACCCAGTTGGCCGTGTGCCCGGCACACACCATACCCACTGTACTTTCTCTCTGGCTCCTGGCCCTACATTTTTATTTTATTAAAAAAAATTTATTTTATAAGGTAGTTCACAATATTTGATTACTTTTAATATTCAAACACCAATCCCACCACCATGACACCTTCCCATCACCATATTTGGGATGTTTCCATCTCAAGCCCCAATTCCTGTCCCAAAGCACAACCAAAATAATACATTTTGTATTGTCTGTTATGAAGAACCACTGAAAATGCTACAAAAAAGTATCCATAGAGGAAACAGTGTGGAGATTGTTCTATTTTGGCAGGGGCCATTAAGACCTTCTTTAGGATATCACAAACATGTTGTTAAAGGTTGAGTGATATGAACTTTCATATGTATATCTGAAAATATATATATATTTTTTCCCTCTGTGAATGATTGCCTGCTATTTGAACCCCATCAAATGTGCTGTTACTCTTGGAGAATGGGTAGGGAGTGTCTTACAATGTGTCACGAGACAGTAAATGCAGCCACATGGTCCAGAAATAGGTTCACTCGTGCGTGAGGCTCGGCCCGAGTGTGTGGGGAACAGCCGTGAGTGTGGCCGAGATTGGGTTCTGGAGTTTTTTGGCTGCCAGGGCTGGGTCCCTTGGGATGGTGGGGGGGGCTCTCACCCGCTCCCCCTCTGGGGCGCCCCGGGTGAAACAGCCTGGCGCGGGGTCTGGTGGCATGGCTGTGGAGGGCGTCACTGCTCCCTTTCGGGAGAGCGAGCCATGCCATCTGCATGTTGGCGGTGTTGGCCCTACATGTTCACATCCTGGCTATGCCCCGCGGAGTCGTGCAGCCTGGCGTCTGCTTTCCTCCTGGTGCAGAGAAGGCGAGGATAGAGCTACTCTGTGTGCCCAGCCCTGGGCTCTGCAGCAGGGCAGCGTTGGCGGGAGGGGACGGGGGCTGGACGTCGGGACCCTCTCACGGGCCGGGGGTCTGCCTTGTCGCCGCAGGAGCCGAGGTCCAAGGAGGGCAGCGAGTACTTTGACAGCCGCTCCGACGGCCTGAACGTGGAGCCGCTGGGGCCCTCGGCGGGGGACTCGGCGCACGCCCTGCCCCAGCGGAGCGAGTCGGCGCTGGCCCTGGGCGGCGACGCCCTCCGCCAGAACATCTACGAGAACTTCATGCGCGAGCTGGAGATGAGCCGCACGCACACGGAGCACGGGGACACGTCGTCGGGCACCGCCGAGTCCAGCAGCGAGTCCGTGAGCTCCCTGGAGCAGCTGGACCTGCTCTTCGAGAAGGAGCAGGGGGTGGTGCGCAAGGCCGGCTGGCTCTTCTTCAAGCCCCTCGTCACCCTGCAGAAGGAGCGGAAGCTGGAGCTGGTGACGCGCAGGAAGTGGAAGCAGTACTGGGTGACACTGAAGGGTGAGTGCCCCCGCCCCTGGGACCCTCTTCTCCCCCCACCCCCCTTGAGCCCCCTTGGCTGGGGATTCCTTCCCGCTAGCGCCAGCAGGCGAGTGTCCTGTGGCCGGCCGGCCCGGGGTCTCGGGCCTGTGTGCGGGGGGTTGGCTCACTCATGTCCCTGCTGGGTCCCTCCGGGTCGGGCGCCATGGAAGGTGAGCCCGAGGGACTCCCTGAACACCCCTCCTTGCTCTGCAGAGGGATTCCCCGGTTGCGACCCCCAGCTAGCCAGGCAGACCCCTTGCTTCCTGCCCCCCGCCCGTGCCCAGTTCCCAGGGCATTCTCTGCCTGCTCGGGACAGCCCAGTGTGTGTCCTTCCACCTCAGTGACCTCGGTGCATCCGATTGTCACCAGCACCCACAAGTGCCTCCCCCCGCTCCCCTCTAGATGTAAAGGAAACAGTAACTGTGTGTGTCAGGAGGGTCAGCGTTTCTCACCAGCACTGGCAGGGAAGGGCAGCACTGGTGGGGCTGGGGGGCAGGAGGGAGGCCCACCCCAGGGTGCCGGGAGGACAGTGAGGTCCTTGGTCGTAGTGTATGCACCGCAGGAAGTGCCCCCCGCCCCCGTGGGGTAGCCCGCAGAGGGGCCTCATGGCGGGGGCCATGTGCAGCCTGATGCGTGCGGGGCGTCTGCAGAAGCTGCCCCCCAGGGTGCCCGACCTCTCAGCCTCCCTGGAGGTGCCCCCAGCCCAGCCCATGCTGTGGAAGGCCTACGTGCTCCCGGGCCCACCCACACCCTCCTCCTTGCGGCTCTGGGTGTTTGGAGCCCCCCGTGATGTGTCGGGGCTGAGGCAGGGAAGAATGTGGTTCCTTGGGATGTCCGTGGGGTGGGGTGGGGTGGGGCTTGGCGGTCTGATCGGATCCGGAGATGGCACAGAGGGAGGGGTGCAGCCCCGGAGACCCCCAAACCCAGCACCGCTTCTGCAGGCTGTGGGCTGGGGTGCCCCGGACCCCGGACCCCGGACCCCTCGAGTGTGAAGGATTTGGTGATTAACTAAATCCCCTGCCGAGTGGCAGCCCTGTGAGCCAGGGGAGCCGCCTGGGAGGGGCTTGCAGCCCCCTTCCTGGGGATTTCTGGCGTGATGAGGTGGCAGCCCCCCAAGAGAGAAACCCCGGCTCCCTCGGGAACCCCAGCACTGCTGGGCGGGGCCCACACACGGCAGAGCCAGGGCTAGAGAGAGGCTGTGCACCTCTGCTACTAGACTGTCCCTCTCCCTTCCTCCCCTCTCCTCCCTCCCCCTGCTTGCCCCTCCCCCTCCTACCTCCACCCTTCTCCCCCTCCTCCCCTTTCCTCCTCCTCTTTCTTCCCCCTCCTTCCTCCTCCCTCCCCCTCCCTCCCCTCTCCCTTCCCCCTTCCTCCTCCTCCCCTCTCCTTCTCCCCTCCCCTCTTCCCCCTTCCCCCTCCTTCCCTCTCCTTCTCCCCCTCCCCTCTTCCCCCTTCCCCCTCCTCCCCTCTCCTTCTCCCCCTCCTCCCCTCCTCCTCTGCACTGGTCCCGCCCGAGGCCCCACTCTCCCCTTGGGCCATGAGACCACAGTGCAGGAGATTCCTCCCTCTAAGTGGGGGAGAGGGAAAGGGGCGCCTGAGGCAAGGTTCGAGCACCTGCTGGACGTTCCCTCGCCCCCCTCCTAGGGCTATTGGATTCCTTCCTGGGACTGATGATGTTCTTTCTGTTCATTTGCTTTTCTTTTTGGGCCTCAGCTCAGGGGGACTCTGAGCTCTGGGTCCCTCGGGTGAGGTCTGGGGCACAGAGCTGTATGTGGGAGCCCTGGGCTGGCTTCCCAGAGCCCCTCCGGGAACTACTTGGAGCACTGTGGAAGGAGTAGCGCCCGAGCACTGCTGGGTGCGGAGTGACCTACCTCCCAGTTTGAGTGCTCGCATCAAGTGCTCCCTCCCTGTGAGGACCTTGAAACCCTCCAGGGCTCGTCTGTGCAGAATGCAGAGGGGGCAGCTGGGGGTCAGTGCACAGGCGCCTGTGGGCCCGGCCCAGCGGGGCGCTGAGGCGTGGCGGGTGCCTGGCCCAGGGCTCTGGCTGTGGTGACCTCTGGGGGGTGGGATGGCCTCGGGCCGGAGGCAGTGCTCCCACAGGGGTGCGAGGTTAGTGCTGCTGATTTTGGCGTGGGCACACGGGGGTTCACTCCTGACGATGCTCAGGGACCAGGTGGGGAGGAAACCTGGGCAGCTGCGGCCAGGCCAGCGCCCGGCCCACTGTGCGGCCTCTCCGGTCAGTGTCCAGCACATTGAGCATGCCCGCCCCCGCCCCTGCTCCTGCAGGCGGGGGTCAGAGACAGAGGGTGGCCCTTATCTCAGGGCACTGGCGATGCCCAGGAGGGTGGCGGGTCCTTGTAATTGTCCCTCAGAGCAATGTGTGTGTGTGTGTGTGTGTGTGTGTGTGTGTGTTGGGGGGTTGGGGTTGGGGTCACACGCAAAGGCCGGGAGGTCCCACTTCGGGGACCTGTATGCCCCCCTGAACCCTCCCTCGGGCCCTCATAGCCCCTGGGCAAGGGCCTGCTGGGGCTTCCTGGTCCCCCTCAGTGCCCACCCTGCCATGCCCATGCCCTATGCTGGCGTAAAGCACGCCTGGAGCCCCCTCAGTGCCCACCCTGCCATGCCCACGCCCCTGTGCTGGCGTAAAGCATGCCTGGAGCCCCGGAGAAAGGCCGCTCTGTGTGTGCAAACAGTCAGGCGCATTCCTGCCTTTCCTTTGGGCCCGGGAGAGCCGTGTGATGAAGATGTTGGTTTTATCCACCCCCGTGTAAGCTTTCCCCCGTGCCATTCTACACTCCTCCTCTGAGACTCTTGGTGTGTCAGTTTAACTTGCATGGCGGAGAGACCCACTTGTAATGTTGGGGCTCTGTGGCCTTCTGCACTGGAGGCTGGCTGCAGGGCATGGGCACACGTCTCCCAGACAGATGGAAGGAGGAAGGTCCACGGCGGGGCGCAGGGGAGAGCGACTGTGCTGGGGACGGCGGGCACCCCCAAGCCTGAGGGTACAGAGGGTGAGCTGTGTGCAGAGGGTAAGCTGTGTGCAGGAGGTGAGCTGTGTGCAGAGGTGAGCTGTGTGCAGAGGTGAGCTGTGTGCAGAGGGTAAGCTGTGTGCAGAGGCTGTGCTGTATGCAGAGGGTAAGCTGTGTGCAGGAGGTGAGCTGTGTGCAGAGGTGAGCTGTGTGCAGAGGCTGTGCTGTATGCAGAGGGTAAGCTGTGTGCAGAGGTGACCTGTATGCAGAGGGTAAGCTGTGTGCAGAGGTGAGCTGTGTGCAGAGGTGAGCTGTGTGCAGAGGGTAAGCTGTGTGCAGAGGTGAGCTGTGTGCAGAGGGTAAGCTGTGTGCAGAGTGAGCTGTGTGCAGAAGTGAGCTGTGTGCAGAGGGTGAGCTGTGTGCAGAGGCTGTGCTGTGTGTGAAGGGTGAGTTGTGTACAGAGGGTGAGTTGTGTGCAGAGGCTGTGCTGTGTGCAGAGGGTGAGCTGTGTGCAGAAGCTGTGCTGTGTATGAAGGGTGAGTTGTGTGCAGAAGCTGTGCTGTGTGTGAAGGGTGAGTTGTGTGCAGAGGGTGAGTTGTGTGCAGAGGCTGTGCTGTGTGCAGGGGGTGAGCTGTGTGCAGAGGCTGTGCTGCGTGTGTGAAAGGTGAGTTGTGTGCAGAGGGTGAGTTGTGTGCAGAGGCTGTGTTGTGTGCCGGGGGTGAGCTGTGTGCACAGAGTGAGCTGTGTGCAGAGGCTGTGCTGTGTGTGAAGGGTGAGTTGTGTGCAGAGGGTGAGTTGTGTGCAGAGGCTGTGCTGTATGCAGGGGGTGAGCTGTGTGCAGAGGCTGTGCTGTGTGCAGGGGGTGAGCTCTGTGCAGAGGGTAAGTTGTGTGCAAAGGGTAAGCTGTGTGCAGAGAGTAGGCTCTGTGCAGAGGGTGAATTCTGTGCAGAGGGTTAGCTGTGTGCAGAGGTGAGCTGTGTGCAGGGAGTGAGCTTTGTGCAGAGGTGAACTGTGTGCACAGGTGAGCTGTGTGCATAGGTGAGCTGTGTGCAGAGGCTGTGCTGTGTGCAGGGGGTGAGCTCTGTGCAGAGGGTTAGCTGTGTGCAGAGGTGAGCTGTGTGCAGGGGATGTTACTGTTCCCTACTTGAGAAAATCGATGAGCAAGGGGATGATAGTGATAGTGACAGTGAATTTTATTTTTTTATGAGTCATGTGAGGTACAGTTACAGACTTACAAACTTTTGTGCTTACGTTTCAGTCATACAATGATCGAGTACCCATCCCACCACCAGTGCCCATTCTCCACCACCAGTGATCCCGGTGTCCCTCCCACCACCCCCACCCCATCCCCCCATCCCCCCCACCCCACCTCTGTGGCAGGGAATTCCCTTTTCCTCTCTCTCCTCATGGGTGTTGTGGTTTGCAATAGAGATATTGGGTGGCCATCATCCGGCCTATAGCCTACTTTCGGCCCGCATCTCCCCTCCCGAGCGGGCCCTCCCAGCACCCCGTACTAGGTGTTCCCTTCTCTAGCTGAGCTGCCTTCCCCCCCCCCCCACCCCCGCATGTGAGGCCAGCTTCCAAGCCACAGAGCAGTCCTCCTGGTATTCATCTCTACTATGCAAGGTGTACTCTTTCTTTGTTTTGGTTCTGAGGCCGTACCGGGCAGTGCTCAGGGCTTACTCCTGGTGGCCCCTCGAGGTGCTGGGATTGGAGTCCCTCTCATACAAGGCAAGTGCCCCACCCCCTGTAGTGAGGTTTAAAGGACCAGTTCTCGGGGCTGGAGCAATAGCACAGCGGGTAGGGCGTTTGCCTTGCACGCGGCTGACCCGGGTTCGATTCCCAGCATCCCATATGGTCCCCTGAGCACTGCCAGGGGTAATTCCTGAGTGCAGAGCCAGGAGTAACCCCTGTGCAACACCAGGTGTGACCCAAAAGGCAAAAAAAAAAAAAAACCAAACGAATAAAATAAAGGACCAGTTCTCGTCCCCCTCACCCCTCCGGAACCCCCACCGGGTCCATCCCACCATAGGACGCTGAGACTCTGCTTCCCCCCAGGCTGCACCCTGCTCTTCTACGAGACCTACGGCAAGAACTGCACGGACCAGGCCAGTGCCCCGCGGTGTGCACTGCTCGCTGAGGACAGCATCGTGCAGGCGGTGCCCGAGCACCCCAAGAAGGAGCACGTGTTCTGCCTCAGCAATGCCTTCGGCGACGTCTACCTGTTCCAGGTCCTGCGTGCTCCCAGCAGGGGGGGCGGGGGGTGAGGGGAGCTGCGGCCGGGTGCCTGTCCACGGGCACAGCTGGACCCGCCCGGGGACAGTCTGTGGGACGGGGAGGGGGGCTAAGCCCACCACCAGCCACCTGGGGTCACCGCATCCGCTCACCCGCAAGGGCCCTCAAACACTGGCTGCTGTCTGTGGGTGGTCCCCAGGGCGCAGAGAGAAGCTTCAGGAATCCTGCCCAGAAGTGGCTCCTGGGAGCCCCTGGTCTGAGGTGGGAGACCCCGCCCCCACCAAGCGCAGTCTTTGTGTTTGGTGCTTAGGGAGTGGGGCGATGGGACCCCACCTGGCAGTGCTCAGGGGCACTTCCTGGCTCTGTGCTTAGGACTCCTTCCCTGCAGTGCTCGGGGACCCATACTCCCCCGCCCCCCCTCAGGAGGCACCTTCACCCCGCTTCCAGCTCTCCAGCCGGAGTCAGTGACGGAGCCGGAAAGATTTGACAGGAGGGCTGGGTTTTTTGTTGTGTAGGCCCTTCGGGCCACGCCCAGATGCATTCGGGGCTGCCTCCTGGCTCTGAACTCAGGGGTCATCCCTGGTCGGCTCCGGGGACCCTACAGGGATGCTCGGAGCTGAGCTAGGGCCAGCCGCATGCGAGACAAGTACCCTAACCACTGTACTCTCTCTCCGGCCCCTCCTGTCCCATGTCTAAGAGAAACCCCCTCTCGTGCAGGAACATGGTGCCCTTGAGTCCACGTGTGTGCGTGTGTGTGTGTGTGTGTGTGTGTGTGTGTGTGTGTGTGAGACCTCACGCTCTCCTGCCCGCATTTCACTCGAGCTGTGTCCTTACCACTGGTGGCATTCGTGTTCCGGTGTCTACCTTTGCATTTAAAATATATATATATATATATATATATATATATATATATATATATATATATATATATATTTACTTACTTTTGGTCTGGGAGCCACGCCTGGGTGCTCGGGTCTCACCCCTGGCTCTGCACTCGGGGACGATTCCTGGTGATGCTCGGGGGACCGTAGGGGATGCCGGGGATCGAACCTGATCCCGCTCGGTCAGCCGTGCCCTAAGCACATGTCTGACCTGCTTGCTGTACTGTCTCCCGCCCCGAATGAGCACGTGAGGCCCCATAGTTTCTCCTCCACGGGGCTTGGGGCTTTGTCTCCTAGGGCTCCCCTGGGTGCTGGGGGCTGCAGGGTCTTTTCCACCCACCCAGACCCCCTCCTGGGGGCTGGTGCTGCGGGCCCGGGTGTGGGGTCGGCGTCAGCGGGTCTTAGGGGCGTTGCCACGCCCACGAGAGGGACGTGGGGACCTCACTCGGCTTCTCCCTGTGCCCCCCGCCCTGCACCAGGCCACCAGCCAGACGGACCTGGAGAACTGGGTGACGGCCCTGCACTCGGCGTGCGCGTCGCTGCTGGCCAAGAGGCAGGGCAAGGAGGACACGGTGCGGCTGCTGCGGAGCCAGGCCCGGAGCCTGGCCCAGAAGATCGACATGGACAGCAAGATGCGCAAGATGGCCGGGCTGCAGCTGGCCGTGGTCAGCGACCCCCGCAACAGGAAGGCCATCGAGAACCAGGTGCGTGCCCCCCAGCCCAAGCCCCTCCGTTGTGCGTGGGGCCTAGGAAGCTGCGCGTCTGTTGCGAGGTTACTCCCAAACAGTGCTCAGGCAGGGGGCCCTGGCCAGGGGCCGGGGGAGGGAGTTCCTGTGTGTCTGAAGCAAACTGTTGTCTTGCTTTTGTTTCTTTTATTTGGGGGGCTTTAGGGCACACCCAGAAGTGCTCCGGGCTTGCTCTGGGCTCAGTGCTCAGGGGGGCCTTAGGCGATGCTGGGTCTGTGGTGTGTAAGGCAGGCACCTTGCCCGCTGGGCGTTGCTCGCGCCCGATTCGGTTAGACTTTGATGGGGGCGGGAGGCAGAGTCACCTGCATACCTGCTCGTGGCCTGGGGAGTCGCTTTCTAAGGAGTTGGGGCTTTGGGCTGGGCGTCCTGTTGTATTCACTTTTCGTTTGGGTTTGGGGTCACACCTGGAGATGCTCAGGGGGTGCTCCTGGCTCTGTGCTCAGGAATTACTCCCGGTGGTGCTTGGGGGGCCTGGGGGATGCTGGGAATTAAACCCAGGTCGGCCGTGTGCAAGGCAAGTGCCCTCCCCTCTGGGCTGTCGCTCTGGCCCCTCCTGTCTGCTCCTCATTCCAGTCCGGAGCCCTGGACAAGCTGACCCCACAGGCTTCCTGTGGGAAGTGGCTGGAGGGGCAGAGGGGAGGCTCGGTGGGAGGGGCGAGCCCTCAGGGTGCAGTTGGCCCTGCAGGAGCACTGGCAATTGAGCTTCGGGCATCAGTCAACATGTTCGAATGAATTCCGAGCTGGTACTATGCAAGGTTATCCTCCTTGGCAGTCCTGGCAGACTTCCTGCAGGAGGTGGTGCTAAGTTGTTTTTTGGTGAAATGAGTTATCAGGAGAGGAGTGAGGAAAGGCATTCCATGCCAGGGGACAGCAGGGGAGCAACCAAGCAGGATAAAATGATGCGGCACCCTGGCAGTTTTGGTTTTACTTCTTTTTCAGGCCCTTAAAATACAGGTGTGAGAGGGAGAAGTAGGTGTGTCTTTTCTCATCCCCAGGACCCCAGAAGCTGCCAGTTCTGTCAGACCAGGGAGTGGTTTGCCTCTGAGAGGAAAATTCGTCCCAGCAGAATAGTGCAGGGACCTAGACCGCCTGCTGTACAAGCATATGGTCATGAGTTCAAACCCCCAGGGCCTCACGTGTGCACCACAGGGTCCTGACAGCTCTGCTGTCAGAGGTCTTTATAATCACTCCACAGTCAGGTATGTGCAAGCACCACACACACACACACACACACACACACACACACACACACACACACACACACACACATGAGACACCAAAACATGTGACTCCTGGGAAGCCCCACAACTTGCAATAAAGATTTACAAATACCGCAGCCAGGACCCTGGGACCTCCTCCCCCCCCACCGCACTGTGTCTCAACCAAGTGTGTGAGCACTCACATACGAGTCACGCAGCGTGAATGCCGCGGCCAGGGCTGTCTGGGTGGCTCGCCAGCCTGGTGCCTCCTCAGGTCCGCCAGACCTCGGGGTCCTCCTTGGGGGTGGGGCCCCGGGGACTTCCTCCGTGTCCTCCCCGAGTGAACGCAGCTTGTCCTGGCCGGGGCCCGAGAGCAGGACCCAGTCACGTGGCCTGGGGCAGCCACCCTTTCCCAGAAGTGCGGGGCGCGGCCGGGCGCGGGCACCCCTGCCTGCTGTCACTGACTCACTCGCTATGTTTAGCTTCTGTCCTTCGCCCCGACCTCCCCTTCCTCCCCAGTCCACAGCTTTATTTTTTTTTAATAATTATAATAAATATAGGTTTATTAGACTCGAGGTTTAGAATCAATGGAATGGGTTGGCTGTCTCTTTAGATCCAAACGCCTTCTTTTAAAAACCATGTCGGTTTCTTTTTCTTTCTTTTCACTTTTCAAATGCTGCTTTTTTTTTTCCCATTGAATCGCCATGAGATATACAGTTACAGAGTTGTTGGTGCTTGGGTTTCAGTCATGCAGTGTTCTGCCACTCGGCCCCTCACCAGTACACAGTGGCAAACGCGGGCATGAGTTTCAGTCCTGCAGTGTCCCAACACCCAGCCCTTTGCCTGTTGTGCATTTTCCGCCACCAGGGTTCCCTGTTTCCCTCCCGTCCCAGCCCCCCAAGCACCCCCCCCATTCCCTGAGCTCTGTTATCAGGGAGGAGAGGCTTTACATTGCTTTCATGTCAGCGCTTGGAGATGGTCTCTCTCCCCTTAAGTGGGCTGTTCTCATGTTTTCTTTTATCTGAGAGATAACAGAAAGCTCCTCGGAGTGACGTGGGTTTTTTCCTCCCTTCTTCCATGTCCTTTCCCATTTTATCCCTAATGGGTGTTAAGAGCAATCCAAGCCTGGGGTGTGTGTGTGTCTGTGTGTGTGTCTGTGTGTGTATCTCTGTGTGTCTGTGTGTGTGCCTGTGTCTCTGTGTCTCTATCTCTGTGTGTGTCTGTGTGTCTCTGTATCTCTGTGTGTGTCTGTGTGTGTCTGTGTCTGTGTGTGTCTGTGTGTGTGTCAGTGTGTGTGTGTGGCGGGGGGCGGGGGCATTGGCACATTGAGGCCCCATTATCAACAGTATTGTAAGTCACAGAGCCTGAAACAAAAATTGAAGAGAGACAGTAGTTCAGTTGCAACAAAAATTTTTGAAAAATGCAAGCTCCAAGCAGAGAGAGGTTGAGTTCTAGTGATTATATCCTGATTTTTGTCTCAAAAACTAGTGAAAAAAAGATGAAGGATCCATAGGTGGAGAATTTAGAAAAAAAGAAGGGAAAATAGTCAGGATTTAAGGGAATTGATGGGGTGTTTCAGTTTGGAATAATATAAGGGGAAAAAGGTCCAGAAGCTCCCCAATAAATATGATGTCAGATAACGTTATGATTATAATAATAATTATTACTATTAACACCCTTTATTCAGGAAGCTGAGAAAATTGTCTTTAAAAAAAATGTGTGTTGGGGCTGGGGATGATAGTACAGCGGGGAGGGTGCCTGCCTTGCACACGGCCAGCTCAGGCTCAGTCCCCAGCACCCCATGTGGTTCCTGAGTGACCCTTGACCCTGAGCACGGAGCCAGGAGTAACCGCTGAGCGCTCCCATATGTGGCCCCTAAACTAAAAGCCGTATCTCTCAGGCTGCTAGTACAGCAGGCGGGGTGGTTGCCTTGGTCCGATCCCATATGGTCCCTGAGCACCACCAGGAGTGACCCCCGAGTGCAGAGCCAGGAGCAAGCCCTGAGCAGCACCGGGTGTGGCCCAGCAGCCAGACCAGAAGGCGGCGGCTGCGTCTGGGTGTCCCTTCACCTGCTCTCCGGCCCGGCTGTCACAGCGCTTGCTCCGCGCCAGGTTCTGACGCGCCCTTGGACGCTGCAGGGCCCTTGAAGTGCACAATCCCCAGGAGAGAGCGTCCTAGCTCCAGGGCCTGCTGGGAGGGGTCCGAGGGCCAGCTGGGGGGCTGCAGCGGGGGGTGGGTGGGGGGCCCCCTCTCTCAGGCCGCTCTTCTCCTCCACCCCCGCAGATCCAGCAGTGGGAGCAGAACCTGGAGAAGTTCCACATGGACCTCTTCAGGGTGCGCTGCTACCTGGCCAGCCTGCAGGGCGGCGAGCTGCCCAACCCCAAGAGCCTCCTGGCCGCGGCCAGCCGCCCCTCCAAGCTGGCCCTCAGCCGCCTGGGCATCCTGTCCGCTTCCTCCTTCCACGCTCTGGTGAGTGGCCCACTGGGCGGGGTGGCACGGGTGGGTTTGGGGGCAGGGCTGGGGCTCCATAGAGCTTCCGTTTGCTTTGGCCCGCTGCCCTCAGAGCTGACCAGCCCAGGAGCAGGCCGGGGGGGCGCCCCCGGGGGTCAGAGTCCAGGCTCTGCTGCCCTGCCCAGGGGCCTGGGGACCGCAGTGGCCATCCGGTCTCCGTCCTCCTCCGTGCCCAAGGACAGGCAGAGGGGAATCGAGTGAAGCATGGACAAGCTTGGCTTGAGCTGAGCTGCCCGGTGACCACTGGGGGCGAGATTGATCCTCCCTGGGGGCCCCCTGCTGCCCTCCTTCTAGACCCTGTGCAACATGCTAGCAGAATCACAGCAGAGGAAGAAGGTTCCCACCCTTACTTGGCCCCCTGCCTCCTTTTCAGGGGGAAAAACAAACAAAAAACCTCAGTGTGTCCTTGGGAAAGTGTTGCTGCTGGTGCGTACCACCGGTGGGTCACAGCTGAATGTGGCTGAGTGTGGACACAAAGTGTGCTGCCCACTTGTGTTAGCTGTCCAGCAGAGAGAGCAGCGTGTGTCCCCCTTCCCGCCATCATTCCAATAGTCCCTAGGGAATGGTGCCACCCATTTGGAGAAGCATCCATCAGGGCGGTGGCTGCTCCCCCAGCCTGTGCGGGAGCACTGGGCAAGGAGCACAGGGCCAGCAGGGCCGGCATCTTTAGCGGGGGGGTGGGGAGCTCCCAGCCACCCCACAGGGACTGGAGAAATAGCACAGAGGCTCTCGGCCAACCCGGGGGCCCGTCCCGGCACCCCCAGGAGTGATCCCCGAGCACAGAGCCAGGAGTAAGCCCCGAGCTTCGCTGAGTGTGGACCCCCCCCACCCCGCCAGAAGAAAACCGAGAATGCTCAAGCCGCGTTTCCACTTAGGTGTGTTCCAGGGACGAGTCGGCGCTGCGGAAGAGGACGCTGTCCCTGACACAGCGGGCCAGGAGCAAGAAGGGAATCTTCTCCTCCCTGAAGGGCCTGGACACGCTGGCCAGGAAGGGCAAGGAGAAGAGGCCCTCGGTCAGCCAGGTGAGGGCGCGCTGCACAGCGGGTGGGGGGGGGGTGCTCACGCCTGCCTCATTCACACCTGCTGAGCCCGGAAATGGAGGGAGAGAGAGAGAGAGAGAGAGAGAGAGGGTACTCGCCGATACGCACGGAGAGAGGATACACATGGGGGCCAGGGAGATAGTGCAGTGGGTAGGGCGCCTGCTTTGCACGCGGCCAACCTGGGTTCGATCCCCAGCATCCCATACGGTCCCCCGAGCATCACCAGGAGGAATTGGAGTGCAGAGCCAGGAGTGACCCCTGAGCATTTGCCACAACAAAAATTAAAAGGGGGGAGGGGGAGCGCAGGTACCCAGAATGCATCACCCTTCCATGGCCTCTGGGGTGGGTGCGAATACTCGCTTCTCCACACGTGGAGGTGAAAGTCTCCTGTGTCGGACGCTGAGGGGGGCGGGAGCTCACTTAGCCCCTTCACTGTGCGTCTTGCCAACATGCAGTCCCTCATTCCGTTTCTTTTTGTCTTTTTTTTGTTCTGTCAACCCTTGCTTGTTGGTTGGTTGGTTGGTTTAAAAAGCCCCCCATAGCGGGCAGGCCCCGTTTTTTTGTGCAATGAAGTGTCGTCCTGTTGCTGCAGTGCAGTGCCCAGTAGGAGCCTGGAGAGGCTGGCTCACAGCGCCCCCTGGGGGCAGGGCCGGCCCTCACCGCCGCCCCACCCAGGGGTGACAGCGGCCGCTTTTGCCGCCAGTTTAGCACTTTGTCCAGCCAAGCCCGCCCCGGCACCTAGTGTCGGAGTGTGGCCGTGGATTTCCCGAGGCTGGTCTGGGAGGGTCGTCTTTCTCCCAGAGATGTGGCGAGGCCCACGCAGTCCTCCCCAGTCTGGTCACGTCAGGGGCGGGTTTGCCGCTCAGGGCCCCTGTGTCCTTCTCCGCACACTGCTGCTATTCCCACGGGCTTTCGCGAAGCACTGAAAGGGGAGAGGCGAGTTCCAGGCAAGCTTAGGCTCGGAGTTTTTTGGGTTTTTTTTTTTTTTTTTGCGTCATGCCTGGCGATGCACAGGGGTTACTCCTGGCTTTGCACTCAGGAATTACCCTGGCGGTGCTCAGGGGACCATATGGGATGCTGGGATTCAAACCCGGGTCGGCCGCGTGCAAGGCCCTACCCGCTATGCTATTGCTCCAGCCCCCAGTTTTTTTTCTTTTTCATGGGTAGTCCGTTGTGTCCCGCAGACCAGCTTCTGGGGGCTGGTCACAGCTCTGAGATGGGAGGTCAGAGTGAGGAGAGAGCCAGCCGAAGGAGCCTACCCGCTGTGCTATCGCTCCGGCCCCAAAGTTTTTGTTTTTTTTTTAATTGAATGATGGAGATACAGTTAGAGGCTTTCAGGTTTGAGTTTCAGTCATACGGTGATCAAACACCCATCCCTCCACCAGTGCACATTCTGCACCACCAATATCTCCAGGATTACTGCCCCCTCCCTTCCTTCCCAACCCTCCCCCTGCCTCCATCGCAGACAGTTTCCCCCCTACTCTCTCTGCTTTGGGGCATTATGGTTTGCAGTACAGATACTGAGAGGCCATCATGTTTGGTCCTTTACCTTCCGCACACATCTCCCATCCTGAACGATCCCTCCAACCATCATTGACTATGTGATCCCTCCTCTATCCCAGCTGCCTTCTCCCCCAGCTCATGAGGCAGGCTGCCAACTGTGGGACAATATTCCTGGCCCTTGTGTCTACTGTCCTTGGGTGTCAGTCTTATATGTTCTTTTATATTCCACAAATGAGTCCAGTCCTTCTATGAGGACTGAATGAGTCCCTCTCTTTCTGACTCATTTCACTTAGCATAATACTCTTCACGACCATCCACTTATAAGCAAATCTCATGGCTTCACCTCTCCTAACAGCTGCATAGTACTCCATTGTGTAGATGTACCAAAGTTTCTTTAACCAGTTGTCTGTTCTTGGGCACTCGGGTTGTTTCCAGATTCTGGCTCTTGTGAACGGTGATGAGCAATTTCTGTATACGCACATCCATGTGGTTTAAGAGGTGGCATTTTTTCTAAGGAAACTTTCTTGGGCCATTTTCAGAAGATTATTCATAATGAGCAATACCAAGAGTAATGGTTTCGGTTCTGATTTGGGGGACATGGTTTGAGATTTGGGGTGAAGACATTGGAATTCAGTGGAGGGAAGGTGCAGTGGTGGTGGGATGGGTGTTCAGATATTAAATGCAATGGGTTATTATGAACAACTTTATAAAAATAAAATAAAAATTTTAAAAGGTGACATTTTAAAATGTCACCTTTTAAAATTGTGGTTCTGTTTGTAATTTGAATGTGGTGCTTTCAGTTGTAAATGCATTCCTTTATCATAGATTATGCATGACTAGAAGTCACCTGGCTAGTGGTGGAGGAATCTAACTTTTTTAAAAATGTAAATATCCACACAATCATCTCATTTTTTTTTTAAAACAACAACAACAAAAAATGTTCAGCCGGAGCCCTTTGACCTGTTGCCCCAGTCCCTGTGCTTGTATTATTATTTTTTTCCATTTTGGGTCAGCTATACTCAGGGGTGACTCCTGTCTCTGCACTCAGGAATTACTCCTGGTGGTGCTCGAGGGACCATATGGGATGCTGGGTATTGAACTCGGGTCGATTTATACAAGGCCCTACCCATTGGACTATCGTTCTGGTTTCAGAACTTGTAGCACTGTCATCCCATTGTTCATGGATTTGCTTGAGCAGGCGCCAGTAACGTCTCCATGGTGAGACTTGTTACTGCTTTTAGCATATCCAATACGCCATGGGGAGCTTGCCAGGCTCTGCCATTTGGGCGGGATACTCTGGGTAGCTTGCTGGGCTCTCCGAGAGGGACAGAGGAATTGAACCTGGGTCGGCCGCGTGCAAGGCAAAAGCCCTACCACTGCGCTATCGCTCCAGCCCTCAGAACTTGTATTTTTTAAATACGGTGTTTAAAAATGTCTGAGACATATCTGGTTTTGATCAAGGTCTGTATAATGAAATGATTTTGGTGATGAATAATTTAATAACTTGCTTGTTTTTCCTAGACACTTAGCTAATTCAATAGGCACCTAAGTGCCCTTCCTTTGTATGGGACTGAGGCTGTCAGCATCAGATTTCTCAATAAACAAAAGCGTTTGATTAAAATTTCTGTGTGTGGGGGGCGGGGTTCGGGGTGCTTGGACCAGGGCCAGTGGTGCTCCAGGCTTCCTCCTGGCTTTGCACTAGGGACTCACTCCTGGCGGTGCTCGGGGCAGGGCACCCTGTATGGGTGCTGGGCAGCAAACCAGGTAGGCTGCAGGCAAGGCAAGCGCTTTACCTGCTGTACTGTCTCTGCACCCTTGGTTGAATATTTCTTGTTGTTGTGTTAGAAAGGCATGAGATGACTGTGCGGATAGTTATATAAACGAAGTTGATTAGTCTGTGTCCATAAATGTTTAAGTGTACTACTCTTTACTGTTCGTTATTGTACTATAATATAACAAATGTAAATAATAGGAGAAGTAAATTATTCCTAGTTTTTCTCTAATTGCTGCCTCAATATTGACTCAGTGCACGTATTAAAAATTGTGCACTGAGCCTCAGTTTGGCCATTGGCCAGTCGACATTTAACTGTGTTCCGCATCTTAAACAAGGTACACTTCTTAGTTAAAAGGCAGTGTTGGGGACTGGAGCGATAGCACAGCGGGGAGGGCATTTGCCTTGCACGCGGCTGACCCAGGTTCGATTCCCAGCATCCCATATGGTCCCCCGAGCACCGCCAGGAGTGATTCCTGAGTGCAGAACAAGGAATAACCCCGGTGCATTGTCAAGTGTGACCCAAGAACCAAAAAAAAAAAAAGTCAGTACTGGGGGGCTGGAGCGTATCACAGTGGGTAGGGTGTTTGCTTGCTTTGCACATGGCCGACCCGGGTTTGATTCCCAGCATCCCATATGGTCCCCCGAGCACCGCCAGGATTAATTACTGAATGCATGAGCCAGGAGTAACCCCTGTGCATTGCTGGGTGTGACCCAAAAGCAAAAAAAAAAAAAAAAAAAAAAGTCAGTACTGGGGCTCAAGAGATAGGACAGCAGGTAGGGCACTTGCCTTGCATGTGGCCAACCAGGGTTCGATCCCTGACATTCCCTATTGTACCCTGTGAGCACTGCCAGGAGTAATTCCTGAATGCACAGCTAAGAGTAACTCCTGAATATTTCTGGGTGTGGCCCCCCAAAAAAACAGACAAAAAAATTCAGTATTATATGATTAATGCATGTATGATATGGTAGAAAATTAAATGCATGGATATAAATAGAATGAAAATAAAATAAATGTGATGGGAAGAAAAAAGTGCCACTTTTTTTCAGAGTGAAAACTTTACATGTGGTAGAGTTGAAAACAGCACAAATTGTGAAATAAAAACTATAAGATGTAGTAGAACATGAATTTTTATTTATTCATTTATTTTGTTTCTGTTTGTATTTTTGGCTACACCTCTGGGGAGTGCTCAAGGTCACTCCTGGCTTAGGGTCACTCCTGGTGGGCCCAGGGGACCAAGTGGGATGCTGGGACTGAATCGGGGTTGGCCACGTGCCAGGCCAGCACCCTCCCCACTGCGCCTCTCTCTCTCTCTCTCTCTCTCTCTCTCTCTCTCTCTCTCTCTCTCTCTCTCGTGAACGTCACAGAGACGGCTCACTGTCTCTCTCCCCCTCTTGCCCGTCAGGTATTTGATTCAGGTGGCAGCCACGGATTTTCTGGAACTCAGCTACCTCAGAACTCCAGTCACTCCTGGGAGGTAAACCTTGCCGTTGTCTGTGTGTTTATTTGTTTTTTGGGCCACACCCAGAGATGCTCAGGGGTTACTCCTGACCTCATGCAGGGCAAACCCAGGTCACTTGCTGGACTAGCTCTCTGACCATGACCAGCCCCGTTTTGCTGTAAGGAGAGGAAAATATCATTACATCTGTGTGTGTGTGTGTGTGTGTGTGTGTGTGTGTGAGAGAGAGAGAGAGAGAGAGAGAGAGAGAGAGAGAGAGAGAGAGAGCGCCACACCTGGGGTGGGGTGGGCAGAGCAGGACTCTGCCACTAGTGCTGGGGGAACCGTGCGGTACCAGGGTTTGAACCCTGCACCTCACATACGCTCAGCCTTGTCTGCTCCCGTTTGCTCCTCCTTCCTGACCCCCACGCGGGCGAGTTGAAACTCTCATCGATTTTGATGCTGACAAAGCGTTGCTTCTGGTGTGGGGGCAACTTAAGAAACACCTTTCAGCTTGCAAGGCTGTTTCGGTGGCGTTCCCGGGAGCTGTGCCATGCCGGACAGCAGGTAGGATGAAGTGCTATATGGAGAGGAGAGACGAGAACGCCCTCCTGGCGCCCGGGGGACAATCGTGCTGACAGTTCTCGAGCTCCCGGGGCAGCCAGGAGGGAGAGTGCTCGCCGAATGCCAGCCATCTCTCTGGGTGGTCAGTGCACTGTGTCCCTCCGTGCGACCGTGAGGTGGTCATGGGCCTTGTGTGTGGGGGGGGTGGGGGGGTTGTAGTCATGAGCCCCGGGGGAGGGGCGCGCCCATCTGTCCTCCTGACGGCTCCTGCCCCCTTCTGCTGTGCATCCCCCCAAGGTGATCTCTGTTCAGGCGGGAATGGAGTCGGTCAGGTTGGTGCGTTTGGGGAAGGGCTGTGGCCAGATACAGCCCGAAGCCTTCTGTTGGCGTTGCCAGGGAGGGCCTGGGGCAGGGCAGGGGGGGGGGCGCGCCCACAGCCCCCCGCTGAGGCCCAGCCCGGCTGCTTTACTGCAGGGCCTGGCAGTCCCTGAGCCTTGGCTCGCTCCCCTGGAAACTCGGGCTGAGGGGGGTGTCTCGCCGCTTGGTGGCACCGAATGAATGAAGCATTGTCCTCCCCCTCCACCCTCCCCGTTCGTCATTAACTCGGAGCTGGAAAAAAAGACGAGGCGGGGTTCGGTTCTGTTCTTTGGAAACACTGAGTGAGGCTGCTTTCTCCTGCCCACCGTGTCGGCGTCGGTAGGGAGCGTTCACTGCACATGGGCGTGGCGTCGCCGGATGCTGGAGCATGAGCGACTCTCAAAGCGGGGCCGTTCCGTGACGGATGCACCAGTGCACCCGGCCGGGCTTCCCCTCAGATCAGCGGGGCTCGGGGGCACCTGGAGACCGGCCCTCTCTGTGCCGACATTACCTGTGCCGGGCACCGCGGTGCCCACTCCGCTGCTCGCCCTGTCTCTCTGGCAGATTTCCTCCTGTGTGCCAGAGGGCGGCCCTGGTCCGGGCAGTAACCCCAGGCCCCGGTCCTGGGTCTGTGTGTGCGCTGGGCACACCCACGGCCCCCCTTCTCCCTGCAGCCACGCCGGCATCAGCGTCTGATCTGAGCTTTTTCTCGGGCAACCTCTGAGTGCAGCATGGAAAATGCTCCCACCGGCGTGTCCCCGCCAGGTGTGTGCAGTCACCGGAGCGAGTGTCTGTCCCGGTGAGGCCGCAGTGCCCCGGGTGCCCTGTTGGGCTGGGCCCCGAGAGCTTGAGAGGTCCCTGTCCCCTCCGGGGTACCCCCTCGGGCGCCAGGGGCTGACCCCACGCTACCCCAGGCCCCGTCGTGGACCAGCTGTGGCAGCACATGTTAATCTCTGCAGAGTTTCTGGAAAGTTCTCTCCTCTCTGCTGGGCCTGTCCATGAACTGCCTCTTTCTCCTCCCCACCACACCGCCACCCTGCCGGCCTCGGGGCTCGTGCATGTGATTTCACGGAGACCAAGAACTCAAACGATCAGACGAGGCAAAGCAAAAGCCAGCCTGTGCCCACAAGGGCTGATGGCCGAAGGAAAGAGGGACGTGGGTCAGGGTCTCGAGAGGGTCTTTCTGGAAGTGGGGAGTGGGGGGCAGGAGGTGGTGAGCACAGTGCAGCACCTGCACCCCCGAAATAGAAGGTGACACCCCGAGACCTTGGTCTTGGCGCCAGCAGTGAAGGGGTGAGCAATGCTCTCTCTGCACAGTTTATTTTCAAAATACAATTTGTTTTCCTTTTTCGTTTTGGGGCCACACCCGGCAGTGCTCAGGATTTACTCCTGACTCTGCACGTGCTTACGGATTACTCCTGGCGAGGTTTGGGGGACCCTTTGGGATGCGGGGGTCAGCCGCATGCAAGGCAAGTACTCTAGCCACTGTACTTTCGCCCTGGCCCCTGTTTTCCAATTTTGATATTTTGGGTCTGGGGGCCACACACAGCGGTGCTCAGGGGTTCCTCCTGGCTCTGCACTCAGGAATCAGGCCCGGCGTTGCTCACGGGACTGTCTGCAGTGGCGGGGATGGAACACGGAAGGCCGTGTGCAAGGCAAATGCCCTCCCCAGAGCTTTGCACGAGCCCTTGAACTCGCTTTAGTTTGGGGTCCTCCCCTGTGGTGTTAGGGATCACACCCGGGCCCCCGTGCGCCCCAGACCTGCACTCTGCAGCCCTTTGCACCATCTCCTCAGCTCTCTAGAACTTTCTGAGCTGTGCCCTTGTCATTGATCACACGGAAGGCTGGGCGCGTGCTCCCCGTGGGGGGGAGGGGGTGTGCTTGGATTCAGCCTGCCACGGCTTTTCCCAGTGGCCTCTGGAGCACAGCAGCCGCTCCCGGACGAGGGCGCAGCGGGCAGAGACTGTCCCTTGCCGCTGTCCCGTGCCCCTCTGCGACTCTGACTCTGAAAGCGCAGTTAAGTCTTTGCAGCTGTGCGGGGCCCTGCTGTGTTTTCTGACTACACAGCGGCCTCTACTGGTCATTGAACAGAATGCAGCGCTGTTCGGGCCCTGCCCGCTGGCTGGTTCCCGCTGCCCCCAGGAGGGCAGACCCCGGAGCACCCCCTGGTGGAGTCGAGCAGGTGTATGAGAGGTGGCCCGAGGGCGGGGGCCCAGCCCCCTCCCTGGCACCCCTGCACCTGCCCTTTCCTGCTCTCTCATGTGTCTGCGTTCGGCCCCTCTCCTCCTAGCTCGGCCCCGAGAATGCCTTGTGGTTTTCGGAGGGGGGGGGCTGGGCTTACGCCTGGCTCTGAGCTTGGGGGTCTGTCCCCATGTGCCCGGGCCCCGTATGTGGCGCTGGGGCTTTGAGCCAGGGCTGGCCGTGTGCACGGCGAGTACCTTAACCCCTGAACTGTCTCCCAGCCGACTTGTGTGTTTATTCTATTCTATTATTTATTTTTTTTATTGAATCACCATGAGATAGATCCTTCCAAAGCTGTCCATGATCGGGTTTCAGTCATACAGTGTGCCAGCACCCATCCTCCCACCAGTGCACATTCCTGGTGGGTGCTCCCGTCACACCCAATTGCCCCCCCATCAGCCTGCCTCTATGGCAGACACTTTTCTCCTCTCTCTCCCTCTCTCTTTCCCTCCCTCTCTCTCCGTCCCTCCCTCTCTCTCCCCCCTCCCTCTCTCTCTTCCCCTCTCCCTTTTCCTGCCTCCTGCCTCTTTCTCCCTCCCTCTTTCTCCCTCCCTCTCTCTCCCTCCCTCTCTTTCTCCCTCCCTCCCTCTCTCTCTCCCTCCCTCTCTCTCCCCCTCCCTCTATCTCTTCCCCTCTCCCTTTTCCTGCCTCCTACCTCTCTCTCCCTCTCTCCCTCTCTCTCCCCCTCCCTCTCTCTCCCCTCTCTCTCCCTCTCTCCCCCTCTCCCTTTTCCTGCCTCCTACCTCTCTCTCTCCCTCCCTCCCTCTCTCTCTCCCCCTCCCTCTCTCTCTTCCCCTCTCCCTTTTCCTGCCTCCTACCTCTCTCTCTCTCCCTCCCCCCCTCTCTCTCTCCCTCCCTCTCTCTCTCCCCCCTCTCTCTCCCCCTCCCTCTCTCTCTCCCCCCCTCTCTCTTCCCCTCTTCCTTTTCCTGCCTCCTACCCCTCTCTCTCTCTCTCTCTCTCTCTCTCTCTCTCTCTCTCTCTCCTATTGGGCATTGTGGTTTGTAATATAGATACCGAAAGATTATCGTGTATATTCTTTTTTTTTTTTTTTGCTTTTTGGGTCACACCCGGTGATGCTCAGGGGTTACTCCTGGCTTTGCACTCAGGAATTACTCCTGGCGGTGCTTGGGGGACCATATGGGATGCTGGGAATCGAACCCGGGTTGGCCGTGTGCAAGGCAAATGCCCTCCCCGCTGTGCTATCGCTCCGGCCCCTATCGTGTATATTCTTTAACCTACTTTCAACACTTAATTCTTATCCAGTGTGACCATTTCCAACTATTATTGTCACACTGGTCCCTTCTCTCTCTTCCTACCCTCTGCTGCACCACCCCCCCCCCCACACACACACACGTAGATTCCAACCACTGACCCGTCCTCCTGGCCCCTGATTTCCTTGGCCTTGTAGACTAGTCTCCTGCTATTTCTCTTGACATACCCACAGACGAGTGCAGTCATGCTGTGCCTGTCCCTCTCCTTCTGACTCCTGGCACTCAGCGCGATACTGTCCGTGTCCATCCACGGATGGGCCAATTGCATGACTTCATTTTTCCTGTATGCTGCTGCTGCTGCTGCTCAGAACCGCAGGTAGCACCGCGTCTCCGTGGGGGCGGAGGCGTCAGTCGGTTCCCGGGTGCTCAAAGCTCCAGACCCCTTGTAGGAGCTTGCGCGTGGCTCACCCGTAAATTCAGGCTGTGGCTCTGATTCCGCCCCACGGAGCAGGAGACAAGCCCTGCCCCGAGCACGGCAGCCCCTTGCTGCCTGCAAATTGCCCTCGGCCGCTGTGCTCTGGCTCTCAGCTCTCCAGACTGTCACCCCCAGGCTCACGCCCTCATGGCGCCCTCACTGGCAGCGTTTCCGTCTGTCTGGGTCGATCACTGTGGTGCTGAAGTTCACTTTCTTTCTTTTTAATTTCTTATTATTGCATCACCGTGAGATACAGTTACAAGCTTTCATGATTGAGTTTCAGTCATACAATGATCAAACACCTATCCCTCCACCAGTGCACATTCCCCACCACCCATGTCCCTAGTATTACCCTGCCCTTTCCAGCCCTCCCCCTGCCTCTATGGCAGACAGTTTCCCCCCTACTTTGGGGCATTATGGTTTGCAATACAGATACTGAGCGGTTATCACGTTTGGTCCTTTACCTACTTTCAGCACGCATCTCCCATCCTGAGCGATCCCTCCAGCCGTCATTGACTTAGTGATCCCTTCTCTATCCCAGCTGCCCTCTCCCCCAGCTCATGAGACAGGCTGCCAACTACGGGGCAGTCTTCCTGGCCCTTGTGTCTACTGCCCTTGGGTGTCCGTCTCCTGTTATGTTGTCTTACGTTCCACAGACGAGCGCAGTCCTTCTGTGTCCGTCCCTCTCTTTCCGACTCATTTCACTTTGCATGATTAAAGGTCAGCTTTGGGGCAGGGGGGCTAAAGCCATGGGTTAGGAAACGGGGGTCCTCGTGGAGAAGTCTCGGGAGGGTGAGACATGGAGGGTGGGGAGAGGTGCCGGGGAAAAGTTAGGGGAGGGGGTGGCAGGGGGAACGTCATGTCCCCAGGAGGCCACGGGATGGATGTGTCCATCCTGGGCCCTGAGAGCCGGCACTGAGGGACTCACGGAGCCGCTGTTTGTCCACTGCCGTGGTCTGTGGCTCACCAGGCTCCGACACTCAGGGGCACTGTGGCTGGGTCACAGCCCAGGACCCTGTGAGTGGCCTCTGTTGTTGCATGAACGTTTGTGTGTTCAGAGGCGCTGAGATAAGGAACGTCGAAGAAATATGTCTCATGGAGGACCAAGGCTCGCTCTGGCTCTGGCAAAGGCAGAGGGCCTGGTGGATCTCCTTTCATTGATCATGGTACCTCGAAAGGGCGCAATACAGTGACGTCACCAAAGGCATCAAAAGAAGTTACAGGAAGAACATTGAGGCAGCAGAATAGGCATTAGTTCTTGCATCTGCAGGCCGGTAATCTTGGCCTCCTGGAAAGAAGATACAAAACCAGAAGATACAAAACCAAAACTGAAATCTTCCTTGGGCTAAAAGCACTTGGATTTACATCCCAAAGACAAAACTGGGCCCCACACCTGAAATCTACATCCCAAAGACCAGGCTGGGCCAGAGCCTACTACAATTTACAGTCTCAAAGGTCAGGCCTGGCTAACACCATCTGCATGTCCAAGACCAGCCAGGCTTCTGTGAGAGAAGGAAAACTGCCCCTTTCAATAGACTGAAATTATTTTTCTGAAGGCAGCCAGAAGGGGGGAAATGTTCAGCTTCATCCGAACCATTCAGGACACAAGAGAAATCTCGCCCATTTTCATGGGTCCCTACGTTCCTGTCCGTAGTATGGTACAGTCTACATGGGCTCGCCCCATAGCTCAGTCCAGCCCCGACACTCTGTGCCACGGGGGCTGAAGGGGTGAGAGCAGGGCCCCCCCTCCCCCACCCCTCAGACCGTCTGCACGCAGAGGCCAAGGGCTCCAGGGCGGGGGCTGAGGGAAGGGAGGGGATTCCAAAGTGCCCCCCAGCCCCTTGGCTGTGCCTCAGGCCCATTTCCGTTCTCTCTCGTGTCCAACCCAGGTGGATGACCTCCTGCAGCTCTACAGCCCCGCTGGCGACGGCGACGGCGCTCTCCGGGACAGACCGTGGGACGTCCCCACCGACGCCCCCTTTCAGGACCCCCAAGGGGTGACGCTGACGATGAAGCCCGAGCACCGAGCGGAAGATGTGCTGACCTTGGCGAGCAAGGTACCGGCCCGAGCTGCACGCCTGTGTGTCACGCGTGGGCACGGTGGCCCCCGGGGCCCCCTGAGCCCGCACAGGCCTGCAGGGAGACCTCCCCTCCAGGGTGGGGGGACACGCGGTCACACTTAGCAGCACCAGCCCGATTCTCTTAGATGTGTCAGAAGTCTGTTTTTCTCTTTTGTCTTTCTGCTGTCTGGGCCACGCCCTGCGATGCTCATAGCGTCCTCCTGGCTCTGTGCTCAGGGTGGTCAGTCCACGTGGGTTCAGGGGACCGTGGAGCAGGGGTGCGTCCCTTCCCCGCTGTGGCCACGGCCCTGAGCACTGGCAAGGGAGCAGGCTGCCCGTGCTGACTCTTGGCCTTCTCGAGGCCCCTGACGTTTCACTGAGCGTGTTTCTGTGTAATTTTATATCCTTGATTTCCAGGCCTGCTGTTCTTTAGTTGCCTCATGGAAATGGTGAGGACAGTTTGTTTCCTTTGTTATCCAAACAAGGTTTTCATTCTGTTGTGGTAGTTTTGTTATTCAAACGAGGCTTTGCTTCTTTTCTTTTCTTTCTTCCTTTCTTTCTTCCTACTTCCTTCCTTCCTTCCTTCTCTCTTTCTTTCCTTCTTTCTTTCTTTCTTTCTTTCTTTCTTTCTTTCTTTCTTTCTTTCTTTCTTTCTTTCTTTCTTTCTTTCTTTTTCTTTCTCCCTTTCTCCCTTTCTCTTTTTCTTTCTCTCTTTCTTTACTTTCTTTCTTTCTTTTTTTCTTTATTTATTTCTCTCTTCCTTTCTCTCTTTCTTTCTTCCTTTCTTTCTTTTGTGAATCACCGTGAGGTACAGCTACCGACTTACATACTTCTGTGCTTGCATTTCAGTCATACAATGGTCGAGTACCCATCCCTCCACCAGTGCCCATTTTCCACCACCAGTGGTCCCAACATCCCTCCCACTACCCCACCCCTTCTTTTCTTTTCTTTTCTTTTCTTTTCTTTTCTTTTCTTTTCTTTTCTTTTCTTTTCTTTTCTTTTCTTTTTTCTTTTCTTTTCTTTTTTCCTTTCTTTTCTTTTCTTTTCTTTTCTTTTCTTTTCTTTTCTTTTCTTTTCCCTTTTAAATGAATCACCTTGAGATACAGTTACAGACTTACAAACTTTCATAATTTCGTTTCAGTCATACAATGGTTGAGCACCCATCCCTCCACAGTGCCCATTCTCTACCGCCAATGATCCCAGTATCCCTCCCACCACCCACCCCCCCCTTCCCCCCGCCCCCCGCCTCTGTGGCAGGCACATTCCCTCTTACTCTCTCTCTCTCTCTCTTTGGGTATTATGGTTCGCAATATGAGTACTAAGTGCCCATTGTGTTCGGTCCGTAGTCTACTTTCAGCACGCATCTCCCATCCCAAGCGAGTCCTCCAAGCATCATTCACTTAGTGGTCCCTTCTCTAAGTGGGTTAAGTGATTCTAGCATCCGTGGTGGGACTGAGGGCTCACCCCTGGCTCTGCGCTCGGGAATCACTCTTTTTGGTGCTCCGGGAACCTGGGGGGTGCTGGGGATCAAACCCAAGTCTGCTGCATGCAAGGCAGGTGCCCTCCCCACTGTGCTGTCGCTCTGGCTCCAGGTTTTTGCTTCTAAACAAGAAGTTTCCCTGGGGTCAGAGAGAAAGTACTGCAGATAGGGCATTCGCCTTGCACCCAGCCAGCCCGATATGATCCCCGGCATCACGTACGGTTCCCCAAATCAACCAGGAGTGATTCCCAGAACTACCGGGTGTGGCCCCAAAACCAAAAAAATTAGTGTTTCTCTGAAGTCCCACCCGAGCCTGGTGAAAGCAATGAGGTAGAGGCAGCGACGGCGCATTTGATGATTTCGACCACCAGAGGGTGCCATAGAGCTTCCTCTGTCTAAGCTTGAACCACGTACAGTACCCTGACAGCTGCAGATAATCATTTCAGTTTCCCTCTGTCACTTTGGCATGTGTCTTAGAAGACCCGAAATTTATGCAAACTGTTCATATTAAGAATTTAATGGGTTTAATGTGGCTCGGTGGCAGAGAGCGTGTACATAGGAGGCGTGGGCACAGTCCTCAGCTCAGAAAAAATTATTCCCGTGTCCTCCCTTATGTAAGAATATTATTCAGCCTGTCCATGGTACTGTTCGGTGTCACTGAGACCGGTTACTCAGCGGGTATTTTTCTAAGTCACCCAGGGTGTGGAGGTCGGTCAGGCAGCCCTGGTTGGGGTGAAGACTGACATAATCTCTCACTATTCAAGGAGAGAGGGGGGAGGAGAGACAGACACAGACAGAGACAGAGATGAATATGTGTGTATATATCATTTTGAGAACGGGGAGCAGGAAATTCACACTTCTGAATTCTGTACACTCTGAGATGATTATTACATTTGCAAACTTCTTTGCCTTAAACACCTCTGTTCCATCCCCAGTATTGGGAGTGGGGAGAGATAAAAAACTTTTTTTAATTTATTTTTTCATCTTTTCAGCAACCATTTGCTGAGATGGTTGGTAAGTTAGTTATGTTCCGCCATGACCTCTTAAAACCTCAGCACTTGCGGGGCCAGAGCGATAGCACAACGGGTAGGGCGTTTGCCTTTCACTTGGCCAACCCGGGTTCGATCTCCGGCATCCCATATGGTCCCCCAAGCACCGCCAGAAGTGGTTCCTGAGTGCAAAGCCAGGAGTAACCCCTGAGCATCGCTGGGTGTGACCCAAAAAGCAAAAAAAAAAAAAACAAAACCCAAAAAAACTCAGCACTTGCTTAGAGATCAGTGGTATCATTTAGAGAAAACCTTAGAAATACTTCATCGTCCCTTCTTTTCTTCACTTCCGTGTGTTTTGCTTCTTGGGCCACACCTGGCAAGACCCATTGGTCACTCTGCTTTGGTTTGATTCTGTTTGGGGGCCACGTCTGGCGATGCTCAGGGGATCCTCCTGGCTGTGCACTCAGGAATCACTCCTGGTTTCATTCACTTAGTGGTCCCTTCTCTAAGCGGGGAACCGTAAGGAATGCCGGGCACCGAACTCGGCTCCGCTGCGTGCATGGCAAGCACCCTACCCGCCGTACTACCGCTCGGGCCCCCAGGGTCACACTTGCCTGGCCTAGGACACCTTGTGGAGCTGAGAATTGGACAGAAACCTGCACCCAGCGCACTCAGAGGCAGGGAAGCTTTTTGGTTTACAGTTGCTTTACTCTGAGACTGTACCCAGCAGCGCTGAGGCTGCGCCCGGCTCAGAGGTAGAGAGGGGAGGGTTTATTCCCGGGGGTGCCAGGGACTGGGCCCAGGCGTCTGCCTGCAGATGCTGACCCTCGGGCCATCTCTCAAGCCCCATTTGCTCCTGGCAGTATCTGAGCTTCTTCTGTATTTAGGTTTAAACAGAGCAGACGGTAGGCTGGAGCGGTAGCACAGCGGGGAGGGCGTTTGCCTTGCACGTGGCTGACCCGGGTTCGATTCCCAGCATCCCCTGTGACCCCCCGCCCCCCCCCCAAGCACCGCCAAGGGTGATTCCTGAGTGCACAGCCAGGAACAACCCCTGGGCATCGCCGGGTGTGGCTCAAAAAGCAAACAAACGAACAAATGAAAACCACCGCAGACTGCGTGTGGGATATCTCTGTGATCTACACTCGGTTTTTAATAAGGCAACGAGGGATGTCAGGAGAACCATTATTCGGATCTGAGTAACCGTGTTTGTCTCATCAGATGAGACCGTTGGAACCCAGTCACCGCGGCCCACAGCTTCGAAAATCAGTGGATGAAAACACCGAGCCCAGCGTTCCCGCAGCCGATGAACACATCCAGGACCAGGCAAGCCGGGTTAGAGGGAAGAAGGACCCGGTGCGGAGCCGGGGCAGGCGGGGGCCGGATCCCGTTTCAATGCGGCTTCTACTTTGGGGGGGGGCTTGTTATGTTTGGGGGCCACACCTGCTGAGGCTCAGGACTTACTCCTGGCTCTGCGCTCAGGGATCACTCCTGGTCGCGCTCAGGGCCCCCGTGTGGGGTTTCCGGCGATCGAGCCTGAGTTGGCCGCACGCAGTGCAAGCGCCCTGCCCCCGTGCTACCCTCTCTGGCCCCAACTTCTCGTTTTGAAACCGTCAAACTCCCGCCCCCAGACATCCTGCCGTGCTCACCCCTGATCTGGCGCTGTTTGCTGCTTTGTAGGTGCTGGATGACGTGGACGTCTTTCCCCTGAACGTTCATGAGGTGCAGCTCGCCAAGACGGGGGGCGTGTCTGACTTCGGTAGGCGCCCGCCCCTCGATTGCTCCCCCTGGCTCCCCGGGCCGTCTTGTCTGAACCTCAGATGCGTCACCGCCTCCCCGCGTGTTTTCCCGAAACCCTGAGTAGTTTCCGAACTTCCTCTCCCGTCCTCCCCCTTTATCTCGGCAGGTGCTTCTGCTGGGGTGGACGCCGGGCCCTGGGAAGGGACCCTTAGGCAAGCGGATGGGACGTTGGACGGGATGGTGGCAGGAGTAGCACGGGGGTTAGCTGTGTGCGCGGTGCCATGCGGACTCATTCCCGACAGGCCTGCTCGCCTCTGTCTTTGCCCTTAACTCTCTGCCACCCCCCGGAGTGCTCCCTGCACGCACCTCCCCCGCGCCCCCCAGTGACCCCGTCCTGTTTGGGTCTTGCCTTTCTCCTGCTCTGGAGTTACGTGTGGCTTTAAGCTCCTCGTGGATCCTGGTCCTGGCTGTGTGTCTGTCTTCTCCTGGGTCTGTTGCCATAGGAGAGCAGCGGGGCAGTGATGGTCCATGAGACTCCTCCTGGACACACGGCTGTGAAATCCGGCTTCAGAGAAGGACCGCGTGTCCCCGCTAACTGCCCCGACATAACGCTTTGCCTGACGATGGCGCAAGCACATGGTGCCTGAGGTTTATTATTTTGTTCAAAGTTCCTTGTCAGGGGCCCAGGGAGGAGGTGGCTCAAGTGGCAGGTGGCCAGCCTGGGGCGTGCAGGACCCTGGGTCTCTCTCGCCCTGGCACCATGAGTCCCCTGATCCCCAGTTCCCCCGAGGGGTGGCCCTGGCTCTGCCGAGTGCAGCCTCTGTTCAGAACAGACATGCAGTAGAGAGAGGACAGTGTCCAGTGACAAGGGACTCCTGAGTCAGACAGCAGGACTGAGGTGACTGGGAGAGGCGGGGGAGGAGGGGTGGGCGGGCAGCGCCCTAGGGACAGTGGTGGACAGACAGGCTGGGCCTGCAGGCGGCGTGGAGGGGCGGTGACTGGGGTCACAGAGGGGCCCACAGAGGCTGGGGCGTGTCTTGCTGGGTGACGGCCACAGTCTGATGGACGTGTTTCCTGCCGGTGGTGCTGCCCCGCCCTGGGCCCCTCTGTAGTGTCTTGTCCCCACCTCCAGCGGCCTGGGCTCAGCTTGCCCCGGTGGCCCCAGCATCTGTCCTGCTGGGCTGAAGACACGTCCCCCAGTGGTCACCTTCCTTCCCGCCCTCACCTCCGAGAGGAGCTGGGGCCCTTCAGCATCAGCGGGGACCCCAGGACCCTCGCTCGGGGGCCTCCTTGGGAGCGGGCAGGGCGTTCCCGGCTCTGCCTGGTGTGTGGCCGCAGCCTTGGCCTCCCTGCTGCCCGCGTCCTGGTGGTCAGGGTGAGGGGTCACGCGGAGACGGGGGTGGGGGGGATAGGGGGGTGGCGGGTGCCGGCAGCGGGGAGGGCGTGGTGGGGGTTATGGGAGCAGATCCCGTGGGGTCAGCGAGGAGGCCAGGGGTCCTGTCCGGGTGGAGGGGGGAGTCCCACCCCAGGGTTGGAAGTGCCACATCTCGCGGTGGGGGGGGGGGTGGCGGGGGGGGGGGGTGCACTGTGGCCCTCGGGGTCACCTTCCTGACACGCCTCCGCCCAACCCCCACTCGGGGCTGTTTCCTGGCTGCGAAGACTCAGAGAGGAATTTAATCGTCCTCAGAGGCGCGTGGGAGGGCGGGGAAGCGTCGCGGGGGCAGCCGTGAGCGTCTCCTCCTCCCCAGCTGCTTCCACCGCGCAGTACTGAGCGGGGCGTCTGTCCGATGGCGGCGGCCAGCCCTCCCCCTCCCCAGCCTGCTTTCTTCTCCTCCTCAGGGGGGCCAGGTTGGGCCCGACCCCTGCAGTGCTCAGGGCTCCCCGGGCTCTGTGCTTGGGGTCCCTCCTGGTGCTGCTCGGGGGCCACATGCTGTGCGGGTGCTTGGCCTGGAGCAGGCTCCCTGCACGCCCACGCCGCCCCCGCACCCCTGCTCTGCATCTCCGCCCCGCCCCTGCTTTCTGTCCTTACAACCACGACCACGGTTTCTCGGGTGGTGCGTGGTCGCTCTTCCCGCCGGCTCGTTTCACACGGGGCAGAATCGTGCGTGTAGCAGCTTCAGAATTCCACGGGGGGGGGGGGGAGGGATAGCACAGCGGGGAGGGCGTTTGCCTTGCACGCGGCCGACCCAGGTTCGATTCCCAGCATCCCGTAGGGTCCCCCAAGCACCGCCAGGGGTGATTCCTGAGTGCAGAGCCAGGAGGAACTCCACCCAGAGCACTGTCAGATGTGGCCCCCAAACCAAAAAAAATCAATTGTTTTTTAAGTTTTGGGGTTCTGCCCTGTGCTGCTTAAGCGTTATTCGTGTTGCTCTTGGCCGGGCTGGGGGACCAGGCGGTAGGTAGCAGGGATTGAACCCAGGGCTTCTGCCTACCTGGCTCCTGCCTGGTGTGCACCACCAGCCCAGGAGTTCTTTCTCTCTTCCTTCCTTCCTTCCTTCCTTCCTTCCTTCCTTCCTTCCTTCCTTCCTTCCTTCCTTCCTTCCTTCCTTCCTTCCTTCCTTCCTTCCTCTCTCTTTCTTTCTCTTTCTTTCTTTCTTTCTTTCTTTCTTTCTCTCTTTCTTTCTCTTTTTTCTCCTTCCTTCCTTCTTTCCTTCCTTCCTTCCTTCCTTCCTTCCTTCCTTCCTTCCTTCCTTCCTTCCTTCCTTCCTTCCTTCCTTCCTTCCTTTTCTTTCTCTTTCCATCCAGCAGTGCTCAGGGGTTTCTCCTGGCGGTGCTCAGGGGACCATATGGGATGCTGGGAATTGAACCCAGGTCCTTCGCGTGCAAGGCAAATGCCCTCCCTGCTGTACTATTTATTGCCCAGTTCCTTCTTTCTTATGAGTGAATAGTATCCCACTGTATGTGTTGGCCACATTTTTTTTTTTTTTTTTGCTTTTTGGGTCACACCCAGCAATGCACAGGGGTTACTCCTGGCTCATGCACTCAGGAATTACTCCTGGCGCTGCTCGGGGGACCATATGGGATGCTGGGAACTGAATCAGGGTCAGCCGCGTGCAAGGCAAACGGCCTCCCCGCTGTGCTATTGCTCCAGCCCCTCATTTTTAAAAACAATATTTAAAAGAATTTTAATTTAGTCACCATGAATTATAAAGTCATTAGTGATTGATTTCAGCAATGTCCCATCCCCCGCCTCTTCACCAGTGTCCGCTTCTGTCAGCCCATGGCCACTTCCTCCACCAATGCCCCCGTTCCCCCCCCCCACCCAGCAGCCTGCCTCTGTGACAGGCACGTTTTGTTTGGGGGCCACACCCAGCTATGCTCAGGAGTTCTCCTGGCTCTGCACTCAGGAACCACTCCTGGTGGGGCTCGGGGGACCCTATGGGATGCTGGGAATTGAACCCAGGTCAGCCTTGTGCAAGGCAAACGCCCTCCCCGCCGGACTCTTGCTCAGACCCCATGGCAGGCCCTTTTGAATAAATGCTGGACCCCGTGTTTTACCCTTTCGCACCGTGCTTCCTCCGGAGTGACTCCTGCCCTCCACGCTGTTCAGTGCTCCCCTCCCCTCCCTCTCTGCCTGCCGGCCTTCTCAGTCACATCAAAACATACTTCTTCCTCCGGGAGGTCGAGCTGGGTCACTCTCCCCTCTGGCTGGTGGGGAGGGGCCATCTCGCCCCAACTTTGGAACAGTGTTGCAGACTGTGTAGCGTTGGACCCAATGTTGCCCTTACCCGGGGCTGAGAGTGTGGTGACCTTTCTCTGTGTGTCCCTCCGCAGGGTTCGCAGTGACGGCGCAGGTGGACGGGCACCAGCATCTCAGCCGGATCTTTATCAGCGACGTTCTCCCTGACGGCTTGGCATATGGCGAAGGTCCGTGTGGCACAGAGTGTCTGTTCTCGGAGGCAGTCTGCCCGGGACCGTTCCTTCCTCCAGAGCTGTCAGCAGAGTTGTGCTAGAGCCTTAGAGAAAGTGAATCGAGTCGTTGGGGTGGGGGGAAATGGCCTTTGCAGAGGCTGGAGAGAGAGAGAGAGAGAGAGAGAGAGAGAGAGAGAGAGACAGAGACAGAGACAGAGACAGAGAGACAGAGACAGAGAGAGACAGAGACCGAGAGACAGAGACCGAGAGAGACAGAGAGACAGAGAGAGATAGAGACATAGAGAGACAGAGACCGAGACACACAGAGACAGATACAGAGACTCAGAGACACAGAGAGGGAGAGAGAGACACAGCAGCCAGGGTTGGACACTGGCCTCGCATAGGCCAATCCTGGTCGGATCCCGGCGTCCCCAAGGGTCCCCGAGCTCAGGCGGGACGGAGCCCAGAGTGAGCCCTGAGCATGCTGGCCGTCGCCCCGAGCCCCCTGGCCCCCAGAGTGCCTCCCCTCTGGGCCGCGTGGAGAGCGTGTGTGTTGGGACGGTGAGGGTGTACGCGGGTTCTCTTCCTGGCAGTCTCTCTGCGAGGAGCTGCCCTCCGCAGGGACCCTGGGGACCTCCTTTGAGGACGGCAGGGCATTCCCGAGTGGGCGGGTGGGCACCATTGGCTCTCCTCCGAGCCGCGCTTGAGTTTGCCTCCTCTCCCCCCTCCCCCCCTGCTTCCTGCTTTTCAGGGGTGAGGAAGGGGAGTGAAGTCATCACCCTGAACGGCGAGGCCGTGGCGGGGCTCGGCCTGAGGCAGATGGAGGCCCTGTTCTCGGAGAAGCGCGTGGGGCTGACGCTCCTGGCCCGGCCCCCCGCCCCCAAGGGGCCCCTCAGTGGCTCGTGGTCCGACACGGACCTCTTCCTGGGGGACCAGGCGGGCCCGCTGCCGCCGCCGAACCAGTCCCAGCTGCTGGAGGAGTTCCTGGACAGCCTGAAGAAGAGCAGCCCGCGCGGTAAGGCCCCGCGCTCCCTTCCTCTTGGCTGGGCCGGCCGCCGATGGCTCGGGCGGGGGCCGTGGAGTTCGCTCTGCACACGTCGGTGCGCTTCGCGGTTCGGAGGATGTTTTCTCGTTCGTTAGGAGGACGCAGATGCCAGCCATGTGGGTTTGACCAGACTCCCGTGCGTTCGAGCCATGACAACACATTTGTGAAATAGGAAATAATTACTTTTGCATAAAGTAACATTTGCCGCGCTCCCCCCCCTCGGGATACTTCCTGGGATAATGGCTCCGCGAGGGAAGGCGGCCGAGGGCCGAGCCAGATGCCAGCGTGGGCCCCTCCCTCGGAGCTCGGTGCCAGGACAGTTTGCTGCTCGTCTCGGGAGCCCCAGAGAGGGATGCGTCCTGTCATCCGCTGTTCCTCGGTCATCCGACCAGGCTCTCCTTTGCCTTTCCCGTCAGCTTCCTGAACACACAGCAAACCTCTGTGCATGCTGGTTGGCGGGAGGGGGTCCTCCCAAGCCCCCCTCAGCCCCCCTCACCCCCGGGATCTCCCCGCCCGTGCTCGACTTGAGCTGTGCGTGTCTGATGGCTCGTTGCTGTGAGTGCTCGGGAGAGCAGGAGTATTTTTTAAAATTTTTAAAAATTTCTTTATTATATCACCGTGAGGTAGTTGCAAGCTTTCATGTTTGAGTTACAGTCGTACAATGATCGAACGCCCATCCCTCCACCAGTGCACATTCCCCACCACCAATGTCCCCAGGATACCCCCCTTTCCCATCCTGCCCCCGTCTCCATGGCAGACAGTTTTCCCCAGACTCTCTCTCGACTTTGGGACATTAGGCTTTGGAATACAGACACTGAGAGGCCATCACGTTTGGTCCTTTATCTACTTCCAGCACACAGCTCCCATCCCTGCCGATCCCCCCAACCGTCATTTTCTTAGTGATCCCTTCTCTCTTCCAGCTGCTGGGGAGAGCGGGCTTGGGGGTCAGCAGGGACCCCAGCAGTGCTGGGGTGATAATACAGTACTGGGAGTTAGAGTCAGGGCCTTCCTCCGGCCAGATTGTGCTTCAGCAGGTCTCAACTCTGTCTTGACCCTCGAAACGGCAACCTTCTAACAGAGAGAACAGAGTTTTAATTTTCTTTTAGGAAAGCAAGGTAATTTTTTTGATTTATTTATTTTTAAATTAGTGAATCACTGTGAGGGTACAGTTACAGATTTATAAATTTTCATGCTCGTGTTTCCCTCATACAATGTTCGAGAACCCATCCCTTCACCAGTGCCCATTCTCCACCACCACCAAACCCAGCATCCCTCCCCCCCCAATCCCATCTCCCCCCACCCCACCCTGCCTCTGTGGCAGGGTATTCCCTTTTGTTCTCTCTCTCCAATTGGGTGTTGTGGTTTGCAATAGGGGTGTTGAGTGGCTATCATGTTAAGTCTCAGTCTACTTTCAACATGCATCACCCTTCCCCCACGTGGCCTCCAACTACATTTTACTTGGTGTTCCCTTCTCTATCTGAGCTGCCTTTTCCCCAGAATGTGAGGCCAGCTTCCAAGCCAAGGAGTCAACCGTCTGGTACTTATTTCTACTATTCTTGGGTGTTAGTCTCCTACTCTGTTACTTTTTATTCCACAGATGAGTGCAATTTTTCTATGTCTGTCTCTCTCTTTCTGACTCATTTCACTTAGCATGATACTTTCCGTGTTGATTCACTTATATGCAAAGTTCATGACTTCATTTTTTCTAACAGCTGCATAGTATTCCATTGTATAGATATACCAAAGTTTCTTTAACCAGTCATCTGTTCTAGGGCACTCGAGTTTTTTCCAGATTCTGGCTATTGTAAACAGTGCTGCGATGAACATATAAGTGCAGATGTCATCTCGACTATACTTTTTTGCTTCTCTGGGATATATTCCCAGCAGTGGTATTGCTGGGTCAAATGGGAGCTCAATTTCTAATTTTTTGAGAAGCTCCATATAGGAAAGCAAGATAATTTTTATTGAACAAAACTTGCTTAGGAAATTGTGAGAGGAGGGCCAGAGTGATAGTTCTGCAGGGACCCGGGAGTTTGCCTTGTACGTGGCCGAGCCCGGTTCGATCCCCAACATCCTATATGGTCCCCTGAGCAGCTGCCAGGAGTGATTCCTGAGTGCAGAGCCAGGAGTGACCTCTGAACACCGCCGGGTGTGGCCTCGAAACCAACACCAACAAAATCAAAAGATGCGAGAGGAGAGGAAGAGAGGAAACGTGTTCAGGAGAGAACACAGGTTTCTCCAGAGTGGAAATCAGCAAAGCGAGATACTGTGCCAAAGAGAACATGGGCTTGAAGTGCCGGGCAGGCAGTGACTTCCTAAAGGTTGTAGAAGTCTAAGGACAAACAGGCTGTGTGGCACCAGAGAGAACAGAGGGTAAAGTGCTTCCGTGTGAGTTTTCAACCCAGTTCACTCTCCGGCACCAAAGACAGGCTCCTCCCCGCCCCTCCAGGGATGTGACTCTTAGCTCAGACACAGAAACAGCCCCTGGATAACACGGGGCATGGCTCAGCACTCCCTCCCCCAGTGAGGAAATTATGTCTGTGAAGTTTTTTAGAGGTAAAAAATTACACAAGGTGGGAGGTGTGTGTTTGGGCCACACCCGGTGATGCTCAGGGCTTCCTCCTGGCTCTGCACCCAGGGGCCACTCCTGGCAAGGCCTGGTGGGTTACACGGGGTGCTGGGAATTGACCCCAGTCAGCTGCATGCAGGACGAGTGCCCTCCCCACTGTGCTACCACTCCAGCCTCACACCAGGCCGTGTTCTTGCTGTCAAGATTGGATTTCCAATTTGAATTTCCAGTCTGCTTATTACAGATGAATTAAAAACACTAAAGAGAAGTCGGTCGAGTATGTGGAGTCTCACAGCGAGTATCTGAGGCCCTTCCTGGAAGTCCGGTTGTGAGGTTTGTGGCCCTGCGGGCCTGTGGTGCTCCTCATCGCCCGGGAAACTCTCTAGTTTAAAATGCTTTCAGGGGCCTGAGCGAGCAATGGGTACAGTGGGTAAGACGCTTGCCTTGCATGTGGAGGACCCAGGTTCAATCCCCGGCATCCCATATGGTCCTCTGAGCCCACCAGGAGTGATCTCTGAGCACAGAGCGAGGAGTCAGCCCTGAGCACCACTGGGTGTGCTCCACTGCCTCCCTTTCTAAAACCACCCCCCAAAATGAACAAAAAACAAATAGCCAGGGAGTGGATGTGGGTTGCTGTTCGGATTCTGGGCTTTTCCATACCAGAGGCTTCCCTACTGATATTTGAGATGCACTGATGCATCTGACATTTATTTATTTTCTTTTAATTAAGTTATTTTTAAAATTTTTTAATGAATTACTGTGAGATAGTTATAGAATCACTTTTATGTAATTATGTAATCACAGTTATATAAATCACTTTCGTGATTGCGTTTCAGTCATACAATGATCGAGTACCCATCCTTCCACCAGTGCCTGTTCTCCACCACCAATGTTCCCAGTATCCCTCCCGCCACCTCCCCACCCCCCTCCCCCCCACCTCTGTCCACCTGACTTTTAGCCCAGGACTGAGTCTCGTAGCATGCAAAAATGCCAGTTCCCAGCTCCCGGGAGCCCCCTGCAGGAGGCGCAGGGGAGTGCAAGCCCTCTCTGTGCTGTGTGGCCCAGCTCGCTCCCTGCTTCTGTGTTAAGTGAGATGACCCCTGTAAGATTCTCCAGCAGTCGTGACTGCGGCTGTTGTTACTCTTTGAGCAGGGATTGCCCCAGGATGTCGCCTGTGTCCCCGTGGCCCGCTGGCTGATTAGCCCTCAGCGGGAACAGAGCGCCGAGCAGAAGCAGGCCAGGCGGGAATGCGTCCACTCCGCTGTTGCCTTAGAGACCAGTGACCGCTGGGTTTCATGCATGTCACCGTCCCCCCTTGTGGCGAGGTACCTGGGAGTGACGGGCCATTTGAACCCAATCTAGGGCCCATAGTTCACAGACACGAATGCAAGCTCTAGACGCGGGCCAGTGCCTGGTGCTCAGTTGGCAGGTGTACCTGATGGGCGCCGTGATTCTATGGAGGCAGGCGTGAGCGCGTGGTACAGGGGGTGGCGGGAGGGAAGATCAGAGTGTCACACCTGGGTTCTGGTTCCCCTCCGCAGAGAGCCCAGGTCCACGAGTGAGAATGCAAAGGCAAAGGAACCTTTCTCGCTGCTCGAGGAGGGTCCAAGCCCCATCCAGCCAAGTGGGGTCTTTTTATTTTTCTTTTTGGGTCACACCCGGTGATGCTCAGGGGTTACTCCTGGCTCTTGCACTCAGGAATTACCCCTGGTGGTGCTCAGGGGACCATACGGGATGCTGGGAATTGAACCTGGGTCAGCCGCGTGCAAGACAAACACCCTACCCGCTGTGCTATCGCTCCAGCCCCTCAGTGGGGTCTTGACCAGGACCCCGACTCTAGTTCCAGGGAGCGTTATGTGGCATATGGTTATGTAAGCAGAGTTGGCACCGTTGTTGGTTACAGTTGGCAGTTTTCCCAGGAGTTGGCGGTGCAGCGGTGACACGTCTGTGAGCTAACTGTCTTGCCCACCTGCTGCGCCCAGAGATATCCTGCTCAGCACGGGGCTGGCTGGCGGTGGCCAGGGGTTTTCCAGCTCCCGCCAGGGACCGGCTCAGGGAATTCTTTGGCGGGAACAGAAACAGGCCTACTGTGTGTTTTGCTGAGGTGGCGCATGTGAGTTTCTTTCTTGGCCTCAAAAACGGTCACGTGGATGCAAACATGCAGACTCTGTGTGCCCGAGCTCCCCAGACAGAAACAAACCTTGTTCTCCTCAAAGGTTTCCAAAGGCAGCCGTGAAGGTCTCGGGCAACCCGCTTCCCCGGGCCCAGCCAAAGGTGGGGAGTGTTAGCCCCCTGGCATCCGCCCTCTGCCTGGGCTTACTACCCAAAGCCATTGCCTCTGGGAACCCTGGAGTGACCCCACAGCTGAGCCTGGGGCTGCGCCAGCAGGAACACCAGCATTGAGGTGCTTTGAGTTTCTGTGCCAAAAACAGTAACAATAAGTCTCTCAATGAGAGACCAGTAACGCCCGCTCGAACAAATCGATGAGCAACGGGATGACAGTGACAATGACAGAGACAGTGCTAATTTCCCCATGTAAAGAGAGGGCTTGCCTGTCGGCTGTTTGACTAGCAGAAATATCTGGAGCGATAGCACAGCGGGTAGGGCGTTTGCCTTGCATGTGGCCGACCTGGGTTTGATTCCTCCGTCCTCTCGGAGAGCCCGGCAAGCTACTGAGAGTATCCTGCCCGCACGGCAGAGCCTGGCAAGCTCCCCGTGGCGTATTCAATATGCCAAAAACAGTAACAACAAGTCTCACAATGGAGACATTACTGGTGCCCGCTCGAGCAAATCGATGAACTGCAGGACAGTGTGACAGTGCTACACAAAGAGGATTAATTTCACCCCTGGGGTTTCCCCCAAAGAGACTGGGAAAATAATAAACATTTAAATAAGAATCTTAAAAATAATTTAAATAAAAATATTTAAATATTATTCCCCCCCTTTAAAAAAATTTTAATGAATCAGTGGGATACTTACAGACTTTCATGATTGCATTTTAGTCAATGTTCGAGTATCCCTCCACCAATGTCCATTCTCCGCCACCCCTGTCCCCAGTATCCCTCCCCCGAGACTGGGATTCTTTCTGAGCCCACGCAGGCAGCACTGAAGGGGCCCACCCTGACCTGTCTCTCCGGGGTTCCCGATAGCGGGGCTTTGGAGACTGAAGCCAGAACTCCCCGTTCTAGCGTAGACCGTCGACGGTGTGAAAACGTTCGCCAGCTTCTCAGGGCCTGTCCCGGGCACCGGGTTCCTGCAGGGAGTCTCCACAAAGCCCGAGTTGGTGCGGCCACTCACACACTCGCCGCTGTCAGTGTGTTCCGACTGTGTGCCGAGGGCCCTGGGGGAGAGTCACGCCCAGGTGTGTCTCCCTGTCCCTGGGCTCCTCCCCTCAGTCCCTGCCACTGCAGCTCCGCTAGCGGGGGAGGCACTTGGATGTGAATCTGCACTTCTGGAGGAAGCGCTCGGCGCGGGGGGCGGGGTGTTGGGTGGTGCCAGCATCTGTTTGCAGTTGGCAGCTGGCGCAGAGTGGCCACCACTGGCCCCCAGGGCTGCGGGCCCACGGCTGGCAGAGGCTGTGCCGGTGTGTGACTCTGCAGGGCTTCGGGCCGGCTGGCCAGCTCCCCAGATGGCCAGGGGTAACAGCCTGCTACAGGGCGTGAAGGAGGCTGTGGCTACACTCACAGGCGGTCGGCATGTGCCCGGGTCCTGCCAGTGTGGCCAGACCTGGCCTGGCGGTGTTGGAATCCTGTTTCTGAGAAGGAGCCCGACGCGCGTGCCTGTTCCTTCCGTGGGCGCGACCCCGTGGCGCTGTCTGTGGGGCGGGGAGAGGAGGAACTCGCTCGGCTGCCGGCTCTCTTGCCTAACTTCCTGCCACCGTCTCCGGCGCCCGTTCATTCTCGCGCCTGCTGAGCACGGCCCCGGGCGGATTAGGCTGGGTCGGGCCGCAGGACGGGATCGGGCCTTTACTTCCAAACCCTCGAGGTGGGAGAGGTACGTGCCTGGAGCAGAGGTCGAGTCCCCCTCGGTTTTCTGGTTGACTTTGAGCCAGGGACCCGGATGAGTGATGGGAGTGTTGCTCTCGGACCCGGCGGTGCTGTGGGAGGCGGGGGCGGGGCAGGGACGGCAGCTGAGGAGGGGGGGAGTGTGTGGGCTGGGTGCTGCATGCCCCTCCGAGCACCCAGGCCTTTCCCCTGAGCACAGAGCCAGGGGCAGCTCCCGAGCACTGCCGGGTGGGGCCCTAAACCCAGAGAGGAAGGAAGGAAGGTGGAAAGAGAGATGGAAGGAAAGAATTGGGAAGGAGGAAGGGGGAGGGAGGGAGGAAAGAAAGGTGAAAGGAAATAAAGCTAGTATAGGGACGGACAGACAGAGGTATGGGAGAAGGAAGAAGGAAGGGAGGGAGGGAGGGAGGAAGAAAGGGAGGGAGGGAGGGGGAGGGAAGGAAGGAAGAAAAGGAGGAAAGGAAGTGTGTAAAAACACAAAAAAGAAAAAGGAAGGGGCGAGGAGCGCCTCACCGCTTGCCCTGGGTTCGTCCCGTCCCTCGTCGGGACCCTGCTTTTGGGGGTGCTAGGAAGTAAGGGCAGCTGAGGCTTAAGTCGAGAAAGCAGATGCCCGGGAGTGAATAATATTTGAAGCCAATTAAATCCCATGTTTACCAAAGCATATTAATAAATGTCTTTCTTTGTCCATACAAAAAGGATATTGCTTTAAAGTAAACTATTCAAAAGACATAAGAGAGGAGAAAGACAGTATTAACTTACAATACAAGTTCACTGTCTCAGCAAGGTCTGACCTTACCAATTAACAGAGTTTGATTAGAGGAAGAACAGATAAACTGGTAGAAGTGGTTACAGATAAACAAAGGAATGGGAGTGACTCGGGAGCACTTTGATGGGCATGACTGATATACCTAAGCTCCTAGTGGCAAGGGGAGCAGGACATAGCAGTGTAGTCTAGAATTGTTTAGAAATTATTACCAGATAAACCCAAACTCTGTGGCAAGGGAGAAAGGACAAACCAATAGGAAGGGAGGGAGGAAGGAAGGGAGGGAGGGAGGGAGGGAGGGAGGGAGGAAGAAAGGGAGGGAGGGAGGGAAGAAAGCAAAGGAGGAAAGGAAGGGAGGGAGGGGAAGGAAGAAGGGAAAGGAAAAGGAAAGGGAACATTTGTTGGGGATCGAATCTGGGTTCCAAGACAGAACCTGGGTTCTCCTAGCCCGTTTCTGAGGCGTCTCGCGAGCCTTATGCCCCTCCCCTGCCTGTGAGGCTGAGAAAGACCCTCACCTGTGCCGTGACAGGAGGCATTGAGCAAAACAAGCAGTGGGCCGAAGTTTCTGTTCCCCCCCAAAGAATTCCCCAGGACTGCCGAAGCCTAAAACCCCCTAGACTGACCACCTCCAGCCAGTCCCTTGCTGGGCAGGATATCGCTGGGCACAGCAGGTGGACTAGACAGTTAGCTCAGACTTGTGACTGTGTCGTTGTCGCAGTTCTTGGGGAAGCTGCCAGCTGTAGCAACAACTGTGCCAATTTTGCTTATGTAACAATATGCCGTATAAGGTTCCCTGGAACTTGGGTTGGGGTCCTGGTCAGGACCCCCCTGCCTTGGATGGGGCTCGGACCCTCGCTCAAGCTAGCAATAAAGGTCCCTTTGCTCATGCATTCTCACTTGTGGACCTGGGCTCCCTGCGGACGGGACACCAGAACCCGGCTGTGACACGCCTCGTGCACAGGCTGTGTCTCGTCCTTCCTGAGCCCCGAGAGCCCGGCCAGAGAGCCTTCTGGGTGGACCCGCCGGCCGGCCGGGCAGCTCAGCTGTGATTTCACTCCGCCCACCGGGCTCCTGCGGCTCTGAAGGTAGCGGTGCTCCCGGTGACCGGAAATGCTGTGATGTTCGGGCGGGAGAAGAAGCGAGGGACGGTGGCCTTGGCGCAGGCGCCCGGCTGCCGTGCCCCCGAGTCCTGGGAGGGGGCTGCAGGCAGGTGGGCTGCATGTGGGGATGGGGGTGCCCATAGCACGGAGGACGGGGCCGAGCAGGGGCTGGGGGCGAGCCCCCTGTCCGCCAACCCCGAGTGCAGACCTTCGCTCTGGCTCCTCTGAGGAAGTCGATGCTCTAACACCGGCGTCCGTGGAGAGCTGGTGGGTCCCGGGTGCGGGCTGGGTTGCGGGGGTCTCCCTTGCTCTCCGGGGGAGGTGGCCGGTGCCCTGGGCACAGGGGCATTGCCGTGTTCTGTCTGTGAGGAGCATGGAATCCTTGCCAAGGCCACCGGCAGGACCAGGCACATGTGCGGCCTGGGGGTCTCGCTCCTCACAGGCCCGAGAGAGAGAGCAGAGGGATGAGGGCACCGTCTCCACGCGGCACCCCAGAGGGACCCCTGAGCACCACCCAGGACGGCCATCCGCGGCAGGGTCAGTGCTAGCCACACCCCTCACCGTCCGCCCTGGCTCTTATTGATGGGTTCCTGGTTTGACTTGGTGGGTGCCCAGGGTTTGCTCCTGGCTCTGTGCTCCGGCTCCGTTGCCAGTGGTCGGCAGAGACCCCTGTGTGGGGGTGCCGTGGGTCGGCTGTGTGCAGGGCAAGCTCCCGGCTGTCGTCCTGTCGCTCGGCTCTCGAGCCCGACCTTCTGGAACAATCCACAGTGTGATGGCGTTTTCGGGGCAGCATCAGAGCTGCCCAGGTGTGTCCCCCCCTCCCCTCCCCCTGCCAGCCCCACCCCTTCCACCACCCTGTGCCCGGAGGGGCTGGTTATGCCCGTGATGGGGCACCCGCGTGGGAGAGCGGCTGGAACAGGGCTGGGAAGAAACCTCTTGGGCCCTAGGGTGGGTCCGTGCTGAGGGCATGAGGGGTCTAAGCTTCCTCGGGGGCCATAACACTGATCCGACTCTCAGGACCTAGATTTTTTTGGGGGAAGCGAGGAGGTCACCCCCTGGCAGTGCTCAGGGCTTAGTCCTGGCCCTGCACCCAGGGATCACTCTTGGCAATGCTTGGGGGGACCAGATGCAATGCCGGGTCTCGAACCCAGGTCTGCTGTGTGCCAGGCAGACGCCCTCCCCGCTGTGCTCTCGCCCCGGCCCCGAGGGACCTGCGGTTTTGCCCCTGAGCTCGAGCGCGTCCGTCCCCTCCTTCCTCTGCTCCGGGCGGACCAGGCGAGCGTGAGGCCTGGCTCCTTCTCCAAAGTGCACCCGTGCCCTGTGACCGAGGCAGCCGTTTCCGGCGACCTTCAGCACGTGCACGCCCACCCAGAGCTGGTGCCATGACCCCCGAAGGGCAGAGTCCCGGGTGCCGCCCGCCGTGCCGTGCCGTGCCGTGCTGGGCTGCCGGAGAAGGTGTTTGCGGAGACGGGGTGGTAATAGCAGCCTGTCGGCAAGACAAAGTTCAGAGAGCCGCCAGAGCACTAATTAGCCCCCGCGTCACCCCGCGGGGCGCGGAGACGTGTTATTAGCATTTCACTCGCACGGCCGGGGAAATCAAGGCACGGAGACAGCCGGGAACTTGGACAAGGTCAAGGTCGGCGTTGGAGCAGCCGCGAGCTCCAAGCTCTGCTTCGTTCTGGCAGCCCCGGAGACCGTCTGGGGGTCACGCAGAGGCTTCTCCCGGCTGGCCTGGGATCCTGGGCGTCCTGGTCCTCGGACCCGAGTTCTTCTGGGGGGGGGCGCAGGAGGAGGGGGCCGTGCTCTCACAGAGGCCCTGCCAGCCAGTTTCCGGCACCGAGAGCTCCAGCCAGTGGTTTCTGGGTCTCGGTTGCTGCCTGGGAGCCACATGCTGATTGGGATGGAGCCCGCTCTCCGCAGCCCACCTGGCCGGCCCCCTCCTGCTGGAAGCCCGCACCCCTGCACCCCTGCGCCCCTCCCCGCCCCCGACTTTCTCCTGAAGCGGGAGGAGAATCAGCTGCAGAGTTTGCTCCCACAGCATGGGCAGTGGGTGAGGCCTGGGGTGCTCAGGCTGGGCGGCTGCTCCCCTCCCCCTGAAGACACCCCTCCCCTCGCCCCTCCCTCACCAGCACCTGAGCTGTGTGAGCACAGGGGTCCGTGCGGGGTGTCGGGCCCGGACTCCACAGAGCCTCTGTGTCTGCCTCTCCTGCCGCCCCGTGCCTCTGGGAGGACGACTGAGCGTAGCACCCCCCTCTGTCAGGTGAATACTCAGCATAGCACCCCTCTGACAGGTGAATACTCAGCACATCACCCACCTCTGGCAGGTGAATACTCAACACAGCATGGCCCCCGCCAGGTGAATACTCAGCACATCACCCACCTCTGGCAGGTGAATACTCAACACAGCATGGCCCCCGCCAGGTGAATACTCAACACAGCACCCACCTCTGGCAGGTGAATATTCAGCACAACACCCCTCAGTCAGGTGAATACACAGCACAGTACCCACCTCTGGCAGGTGAATACTCAGCACAGCACCCACCTCTGGCAGGTGAATACTCAACACAGCATGGCCCCTGCCAGGTGAATACTCAACACAGCACCCACCTCTGGCAGGTGAATACTCAGCATGCAGCCCCCTTAGTCAAGTGAATACTCAGCACAGCATCCCCTCAGTCAGGTGAATACTCAGCACAGCAGCCCCCTCAGTCAGGTGAATACTCAGCACAGCACCCCCTAGTCAGGTGAATACTCAGCACAACACCCCCCTTAGTCAGGTGAATACTCAGCACAGCACCCCCCTCAGTCAGGTGAATACTCAGCACAGCACCCTTCTGGCAGGTGAATATTGTTTTCTCTCGACCCGCCCAGCAGCCACCCCTCAGTAAAGGAGGTGCCACACAGGCTTCCTTCCCCCCGTGGGCACCCCCGTGTCTCCCGTGGCCTTGTTTGTCTGGGAGGTTTCTTCCGGGGGTGGCCAGCTCGAGTTCTCATGGAGAAGTTCTGAGCGTGGGCCGGGACCTCGAGAAGGAGCCGCGCACACCCCCTGGCCCACCCGGGGAGGTGTGGGGGGGTCCATCCGCCCCTGCGCCCCTCTTCCCAAAGGCCTTTTCCTCCGTCTGTTATGGGGGACAGGGAGGTGCCTGTGGCCCGGGAGCCCAGTGGTCAGCAGCTGCCTGTGGGTCATGGTGAGACCCCGGTCACCTGCGCAGCCACCTGCCACCCAGAGCCGCTCCCACTGCTGAGCCCGTCCAGTCTTGGAGCCACTCGCCTCCGTCTTCCCACCCGGCATCGGGCCAGAGCATTGCCCACTGGGACGTGACCCCAGCCAAGCAGACCTGGCCAGGGGCGAATGCACACGGGTCCAGCACGGGCGAGCACACTCAGACCCAAGAGCGAGAGCCAGCAAGACCTGCAGTGCCCCAGGCCCCCTCAGAAAGGGCACAGCGGGGAGGGTGTTTGCCTTGCTTGCGACTGACCAGGGGTCCGTCCTCGACATCCCATATAATCCCCCGAGCACTGCCAGGAGTGATCACTGAGTGCAGAGCATCATCGGGTGTGACCCAAAAATTTAAAAATAAATTAAATAAAAGGAAGGGGACTGATTCTTATCTGTCGGAAAGCCCACCTCAGTGGCAGTTCTTTGGTTAAAGAGGGCACTGAGCACTTCCCCGGTTCTAACTGTGAAAAGATGTTGGTTGGGTTTTTTTTTTTTTTCCTGGTCTCTCTTGCTGAATAATCCATCGGTTATTTCTGTTATTTCACTTAAGTGGCTTCATTTTCCTCCTGCTCCATTCACTGATGATAAGGATGAGTAACGTTTTGCCCGGATGACAGCAGAGAGCGCGGAGAATGTGCTCAAAGAAAGGCGTCATAGCCCTCTGCACGGTACAATAAAGGCATGAGTAAAACGTCGAGAGATCGGCTAAGTAAAAAATAATCTCTGCCTTCCAGAGCTTGCAGGTTGAAGTGGAAGCGCTGAGAGCTCTGAAGTTTCTCTGTGCAAATGAACCTGATGTGTTCTTGGCATCACAATAAGCCTTGTGGGCATTAATGCATTTTTACAACTGTGGGCGGAGAGCTGGGGGAAGTCATGATTTTGTATTTGAAGAATCCTGTAGCCTTCCACTGGCAGCTCCAAGTTGCCCAAATCTTTCCCTTTTCTTCACGGTCTTCTACGCTCAGCTTAAACGCGAGCTCTGTTGAGAAGAACATGCCTTGCATAACGTGTAAGTTCCTTGGCAGATTGAGCATGTCATTGATTCTCTACCAGCTCTTTGTTTATGGAGCAGCACTGTGGAAAAATTAAGAGAGGAATTGAATTCATGGACTAGATGATTACAGAATTGATGCAACTGCAGTATCAGCTAATGGAAAGCTAGCAAATGTTCGGGCTGGAGAACTAGCACAATAGGTGAGGTGCTCGCCTTGCAAGCAGCCGACCAGGGTTTGATCCCCGGCACCCTATAAGGTCCCCTCGGGAATCTCTGGGTGTTCCCCTCATGCACACAAAAGGGACAACTACTAAGTAGAAAAGTTGGCCATAGCGTTAATGATTTCTTAGGTGGTTTTTCCATCCTCATGAAAATTTCATTTTCATAGTTCTCACTCCGGGGTGACAGTTATCAGTCCAAACATCCTTGCACCAGAGATGGGAGACCCCGGGAAGCATAAGGTACATCTGTTGTTTTGTTCCTTTCCTGAGGTGCACTTGGCAGTGCTCAGAGCTTACTCCTGACTCTGTGCTCAGGGCTTACTGCTGGCGGGGCTGGGTACCGGGTGTGGTACCGGGGATCCAGCCCGACTGGTGGGGTGCAAGGCAAGTGCCATCCTGCTGTGCTTCTCTCAGCCCTTCTGGGACAGAGCTGAAGGCGTCATCTTTGTTGATCAAATGGACACTTTGTTGTGTTTTGGGGTGGGTTTTTTGGGGGTTGGGGAGGTTTTATGGAGGTGTGCATCTCTAAGCAGTGCTCGTGGCTGGGCAGTGCTCCTGCAGAACCTGGGGTCAGACCCTGGCTCTCCACATGTGGGACAGTGCGGATCCCTCCACGGCCACCTGCCCTCGTCGTCCCGATCCTATATGAATGGAATCACCGTAAGGCGCATGGTCACAAAGTTGTTGGTGGTCGGGTTTCAGTCATACAGTGTCCCCCAACACCCCGCCCCTGATCAGGGCACATTCCCCACCACCAGTGTCCCCAGTTTCCCTCCCAGCACCCCCTCCCTAGCCTGCCTCTGTGGCATTTCCCCCCCACCTCTGTCTCTGTCTCTCTGTCTCAGCTGTCTCTCTGTCTCTGTCTCTCTCTCATTTACCTTTTAGACAGTGTGTTACTGAAAGGGTGTCATGCACATCCCTTTACTTCCATTCTTGTCCAGAATGACGTTTCAGAGGTCATCGTCCTAGTGGGTCCCTTCTCTGTCCTAACTGTCCTTCTCCTCCTCCTCCTTTGTGACAAGCTTCCTACCATGGACTAGACCTTCTGGCCCTCGTTTCTACTGTCTGGGGGTATTATTTCTCATACTTCTTTTCTGCTCTTCTGTATCCCCCAGGGAGCGCAGTCATTCTGCGTCTGTCCCTCTCGCTCTGACTCATTTCACTCAGCATCCATGTCCATCCATGTCAAAGCACATTTCACGACTTCATTTTTCCTAGTGGCCGAGTATTCCACTGCGTGGATGTGCCCTAGTTTCTTTATCCACTCGTCTGTATTGAGCACGCGGGTTGTCTGTGCATTCTGTGGTCACTTCAGGGGCTGGGGTGGGCCCGTTGCCCCTGCGGGGGGGCAGGTGTGGCGGCTGGAGGCGGCTCTGCGTGCTGTCGCTCTCCACCCGGGGTCTCTCTCCCCTGGGAGGGTGCTGACTTCGAGAGCTCCTCACGAGCCCACGTGGATCAGCCCGACCCCCGTCGTGATGGGGGCGCTGGAGAAAAGCAAGAAATCCAGCTACATTGATTGGTTGTTTTGCTTCCAAACCTCACCAGGGCTCCTGGGTCCTGGGCCAGGGGTGGCTCGGGCCTGGTGCGTTTGGCCCGACACGCTCCTGGCCGCTGCTGCCTGTGGCTCTGACCGCCCTGCTTCCGGCCATGGGCAGCCGTGGGCACCTGCTTAGTCTGCAAGGGAAGCAGGCAGCAGGCGTCGTGAGGCCGGGAAAGAACCTCACCTGTGCCGTGACAGGCTGCACTGAAGCAGAACAAGCGGTAGGCCTAAGTTTCTGTTCCCCGCCCCCCCCCCAAAAAAAAAATCCCTGAGACGGTCCTTGGCCGGAGCTGGAAACCCCCTGGATGTCTCCAGCCAGTCCCTTGCTGAGCAGGATATCTCTGGGCACAGCGGGTGAGCAAGACAGTTAGCTCAGACTTGTGACTGCTTCTTCGCCGTTCCTGGGGAAACTGCCTGCGTTGCTTACGTAACCATATGCCTGGAACGAGAGTCGGGGCCTGGTCAAGCCCCCACTGCGTTGGATGGGGCTGGACCCTCGCTCGAGCTAGCGGTTCGGTTCCTTTGCTTTTGCACACTCACTCGTGGACCTGGGCTCTCTGCGGACGGGAAACCAGAACCCGGGTGTGACAGCGTGTGCGGGATGTGGTGTGACAGCGTGTGCTCGCCGTGTGCTAGCGGAGCTGCCTCCTCCCCGCTGGTTTCCGGGGCGGCAGTGCCTGGCCTCAGGCCTGCATTCGTCTGTATTTTGTTATTTCGTATCTTAATTTCCGGTGGCCTCCCAGGGCATCACCCGTCCTTCCCTTGAGCACGTTATGTTGCTTTCTGTGGACTTATATGCAGCGTTGGCACATGTGAAGTGTGAGTTGGCTTTGGTTTTGGTTTTTGGGGGCCATTCCAGCAGTGCTCAGGGGCTACCCCGGCTCTGTGCTCAGTGCTCGGTCGGGCACTCAGGGGAGCATGTGGGCCTGGGGCTTGAACCTGGGTCTCCTGCGTGCGAAGTATGTGCTCGGTCCCGGGGCACAGGGTTCACTTCGGGGTAGGGGAGGAGCTGGGCGCCCGCGGGAGCCCGGGCTCCCCTGCCGCCGACACCAGCTTTCGTCTCTCCACCGACAGGCTGCCTCACACCTAATTCGAGAGAACAAATGTTCCCTCCGGGTACGGGCTGGGTGTTGGCCCTGGGGCTGGATCATCTTGAGGTCTTGACTCGATCCTGCTTGTCTCTGAGAACACAGACGGCTTTCTCGACCTCTCCGCCTAGCTTCTGGAACCTTCTGTGGCAGCCTGGCGCCTGGCTGCCTCCTGGCAGGCCCCGTGCTTCCGGACCCTGCCAACAGCCATGGGGTGTGTGTCCCTGTGAGTGTATGTCTGTGAGGGCACGACTCCATGTGATGCCAGTGTGTCCATGTGTCTGAGTGTATGTATGTGTGTCTGAGTATGTATTTCCATGTGTCTCTGTATGAGAGTGCGTGTGTTTCTGTGAGTCTGTGTCTGTGTGAGGGTATGAGTCCATGGATTCATGTGTGTCCGTGCGTCTGAGTGTATATGTGCATGTGTTTGAGTATGATTGTGTCCGTGTGTGTGTGTGTGAGTGTGTGTGTCTGAGTATGTGTGTGTCCACGTGTCTCTGTGTGTGAGTCTGAGCACTGTGTGTCTCGGGATGAGTGTGTGTGTGTGCGCGTGTACCTGTGTGTCTGTATGTGTGTCTGAGTATGTGTGTCCATGTGTCTCTGTATGAGAGAGTGTGTGTTTCTGTGTGTCTGTGTCCTGTGAGTGTGTGTGTGAGGGTATGAGTCCGTGGATTCATGTGTCCATGCGTCTGAGTGTATGTGTGTATGTGTTTGAGTATGTTTGTGTCCATGTGTCTGTGTGTGTCTGAGTATGTGTGTGTCCACATGTCTCTGTGTGTGTGTCTGAGCACTGTGTGTCTCGGATGAGTGTGTGTGTGTGTGTGTGCGAGCCTGTGTCTGTGTGTGTGTGTGTGTCTGAGTATGTGTGTGTCCACAGGTCTCTGTGTGTGTGTCTGAGCACTGTGTGTCTCGGGATGAGTGTGTGTGTGTGCCTGTGTATCTGTGTGTGTGAGTGTGTGTGTCTGAGTATGTGTGTGTCCACAGGTCTCTGTATGTGTGTCTGAGCACTGTGTCTCAGGATGAGTGTGTGTGTGTGTGTGTGTGTGCGCGCGCGCGTGCCTGTGTGTGTGTGTGCGCGCGCATGCCTGTGTGTGTGTGTGTGTGCGCACGTGTGTTTGGGCGGGTCCGTCTGTTCAGGGCCTCCTGTGGCATTGGTGTGTGAGGACAGGGCACGTGCCACAGGTGGCTTCAGCTCCCTGTGTCCTGCACCCTCACTGCCCAGAGGGAGGGTCGAGCAGGAAGTAGCAGTAGGAGGCCCGCCCGAGTGTCTGCCCGTCTGGCCCTGCCGCCGTCTCCCGGGCCCCTGCTTTGCTGGTGCAGCCACACCACACGCGCTAGTGCGGGAAGGGGCTGGAGAGGGACTTGGTCTGAGCCGGGTGGGGTGTGGCCAGCTCCCCTGCAGCCTGACGCCTCTGTTTTCACGGTACACCAGGACGGAGCTTGAGCGCAGGTTTTGCCCTCTTGCTGGGAAGGGTGTGGGTGACAGGGATGCCCGCGGGGGCTGAGTGATGGCCGGGCGACACTGTGATGGGGGTCTCTGCTGGGAGCCCTTCTGTCTCCCTGGGGGGGGGCTGCAGGCGGGAGAGGGTGGTGGGACTAGGAGAGGATGTGTGCAAGGCAGGAGAAAGGGGACCAAGCCTCTCGCACGCCGGGCACCTGCCAGCGTGCCAGGCGGAATAAAAGGGGCAGACGGGTAGACCTCGGGGGAAGGAATTTCCCCTTCACCTGGTCGCCTGTTCCTGAGCAGAAAAGGGAAGGGAAATGTTTCCATTGGGAAATGTTTCCATCGGGAAATGTTTCCAAGGGAGATGTTTCCAACTGGGGAGTTGCCAGCTGCTTGTTAATTTCCACTGCATCTTGTTCACTTCCCTTATTCATTTCCACCTAGTCTTGTTAATAGCCGCTAAACTGAGCTAGACCGAAGCAAGTATTAATCCCATCCAAAGGAATGCCCTGAATTTTGTTTTCCTCTCTTTGTCGCAGACTGGAGCAAGGCTCAGAGGAGAGCTGCAGGGACCCCCGGCCCTGCAAGGGAGGATGGTCCCGCTGGGGTCCCGTCACCCCAGTTAACGGAGGCAGCTTTGCGGGGCGGAGGGGGAGCGGGGTTTGGCTTGGGAGGGGGAAGGCTAAATTTACTCGCACTGGCAGCTGGTGCTTGGGGACGTGGGCAGAGAGGTGCGGCTGTGCACAGGCGCGGGCCGGGATGGGGTGTCAGGCCCGGCTGCTGGAAACAGCCTCTGGAAGATGCGTGGCGCTTTGACCTGCCTACACTGTTTATTTTCTAAGCCAGGCTGCTCTTCTGAGGAGGCTGCTTAGCTCTCGTTTCTCCAACTGCAGGACGCCGGAGCAAGGGCTAGAGGGGAACACCTCTTCTCAGAGCGTCCCCTGGCGAGTGTGGGAGGGTCCACGGCCAAGTCTGGGTCACAGCAGCCCTGACCGCTGCCCGCCCCCTCCCGCCCCAGCTGGCCAGGACTCTGCCTCCATCTTCATGTCCTCCCTGGAATCGGAGCTGTGCCCTGGGCTCCAGTCAGAGCTCAGGAAATGCCTGTGCCTGCCAGCCTCCCGTCCCTCCTGTCCACGCGGGGGCGATGCCCACTATCCCTCCTGTCCACGCGGGGGCGATGCCTCCAATCCCTCCTGTCCATGTGGGGGCGATGCATATTATCCATCCCGTCCATGTGGGAGCGATGCCTCCAATCCCTCCCGTCCATGCAGTGGCAATGTCTCCAATCCCTCCCGTCCATGCAGTGGCAATGTCTCCAATCCCTCCTGTCCACGCCGGCGTGATGCCTGACATCCCTCCTGTCCATGCGGGGGCAATGCCTGTTATCTCTCCTGTCCATGCGGGGGCGATGCATATTATCCCTTCTGTCCACGTGGGAGCGATGCCTCCAATCCCACCCGTTGACACAGAGGCAGTACCTCCAATCCCTCCTGTCCACGCGGGGACGATGACTCCAATCCCTCCTGTCCATGCGGGGGCGATGCCTCCAATCTCTCCTGTCCATGCGGGGGCAATGCCTCCAATCCCTCCTGTCCACGCAGGGGTAATGCCTCCAATCTCTCCCGTCCATGCCGGCGTGATGCCTGACATGCCTCCTGTCCACGCGGGGGCGATGCATATTATCCCTCCTGTCCACGTGGGAGCGATGCCTCCAGTCCCTCCTGTCCACACGGGGGCGATGCATATTATTCCTCTTGTCCACGCGGGGGTGATGCCTGCCACCCCTCCCGTCCACAAGGAGGCGCTGCCTACTATCCTCCTGTCCACACGGGGTAATGCCTCCAATCCCTCCTTCCCGTCCACAATCCCTTTGTCTACACTGGTGCTTCGAGGGCCGCCAAAGGTCCCCGAGCCCCTGGTGCTGGGTCCCCCGAGAAGCTTCCTTGCCGGGCTCTGACTGACAGATGGGGCCCCAGTGCTTGTTCCTAGGTCAGGCGCCTCTGTGGGAGGAGACGGGGCCTGGGGAACTGTCAGTGGGGAGGGCCCACGGGTGTGTGAGTCTGTCCAGCATCCCCCGGGGACCCCAGGCCCCTCCATCATTGAACCCCCCGACCCAGTCTGCAGCCCCGAGTCTAGTTCATGCCTGACTGCCGAGTGGATGATGAAGAGATGTGTTGTCGGCAGGTAGGGTGTCACCTTGCACGCGGCCGACCCGGGTTCCATCCCCGACACCCCGTATGGTGCTGGGAGTCAGCCCTGAGCACCCCCAGTATGCCCCCCACAAAAAAGTGTTGCCTATGGCTGCACCCCAGGAGGGGACTCTAGTCTGCGCTGTGGAAAGGCGTGTGGGGGGGTTCTGAGGGCTATGGGGGGTCTCCTTTGTGTGTGGAGCTGGTGCTTGTGCATGGACTCCTACGTGGGGACACGTGTGTCAGTATGTTTGTGTATGTGTGTGTATATATGATATGTGTATGTATATATGTGCATGTATGGGTATATGTGTATGTTTTTGTGTATCTGTATGGATGCATATGCATGTATATATGTGTGTATGTTTATATGTATATGTGTCAATGTGTATGTATGTGTATGTGTGTATATGGGTATATGTGTACATATATGTGTATGTATTTGTAAGTGTATGCATATGGACATATGTGTATGTGTGTGTATGTTTGTGAGCGTATGTATGTGTGAGTGTATATGTATGTGTGTACATGTGTGTATATGAGTGTGTGTATGTGTGAATGTATGTGTATGTGTATATGTGTGTGTACATGTGTGTATGTGAGTGTATGTGTGTGTATGTGTTTGTGAATGTGTATGTGTGTATGTGTATGTGTGTGTACGTCTTTGTGTATGTGTTTGTGTGTGATGCTCCTGTGTGTGTGTGTCCCGGGCCCGACGGCCCTCGGGGTGAGGTGAGGCTGCACTCACTGACTGGGGTGCCAGCTCCAGGGCCCCTGAGCAGGCGGGCGAGCCGGGGTGGTGCCTTGGCAGTGTATCGTGGGCCCCGCCTTGGCACGCAGCAGCCTCGGAGGCCGAGGTGGCTGAGAGGGCGCAGTGGAGGGTGGGGCGGCCCCAGGCGGGAGAGCGGAGTCCAGCTGCCCGCCGTCACTGCCTCTCTAGCCGTCCCAGGCCAAACTCGTGCTTCTGTGGCCCCTCCGGGGAGCATCCACCAGGACGCTGTCAGGAGCCCGTGGGCGCGGCTTCTGCTCCGGGGGCTGTGGGTCGGGAGAGGCGGGGGGCAGGCGGGCGGGTGGGAGCGGGGTGGCCTCTGGGGGCCTCCTTGCTCTCCCCAGCAGGTGCAGGTGGCAGCGGTGGGCCCGCGGCCAGCCCCGCTGTGGGGCCAGCCTGCCCCGCCCTGCTGCAGGGTCAGCCTCGTCTGTTCCTGCCTTTCACTGCGCGCTAAGGGTCCTCGTGCCGCTGACCTGGGTCAGAACCATCCAGTTCACCCGGTGAAGGGGACAGTCTGTCACATAGAGGAGCTGGAAGGAGGGCTGGGGGATGGGGGGGGCTCAGAGTACCGGAGTAGAGGCTGCATGCGGGAGCCCCGGCTCTCTCCCCCGCACCGCGTGGTCCCGAGCTCCGCCAGGCGTGGACCAGGAGCCAACAGATGTGAAAAATGAGAACTCGCGTTACAGTGTGTCAGGCACTGGAGTGCTCATCTGTCTTTTTACTCGCTTGAGGGTGACTGCGAATAGTTGGGGGGGGGCATGGGACATCTAGGGGTGCTCGGGGCTGTTCCTGGCTCCGTGCCCAGGACTGGCCCCCGGTGCTGCTCAGACCATAAAATGCTTCAAGGGATGGGACCGGGGTCGGCTGCAGACCAGCCCAGTGCGTGTCTCCTCCCTGTGCCGGCTCTTCCGCTCCTGGCTAGATCCTGTTTGTCGGCTTGGTTTTGGCTTTTGTTCACCCGGAGTGGTGCTCAGGGCTTATTCCTGGCTCTGTGCTTACGGATCCCCCCTGGAAGGGCTCAGGGGCCGTATACGGTGCTGGGGGTTCGAACCAGGGTGGGACTACATGCAGGAAAAGCTCCCGCAGCCCCGGACTCTCTTTCGGGCCCCGAGAAGCATCGTGGAGGATGTCTGTGCAGACGGTCGTAGATTGGGCTGACTCATGTCCTGCGTCCCTTGGGTGTTACAGCTCTCCCTGTGCAGCGGGGGTTCCCTACGTGTGACACTGAGCTCTGGTCACAGCCTCCGAGGCAAGCCAGGGCACTTTCTGCTTGTTCACACACGAGCACTGGCACCGGCGCTTCAATTTATGTCAAGCCCGGGTGTGCCCCCCTGCGTGAATCCGCCCATGTCAGTGTGGTAAAGAAAGTAGAATTCCAAGGGGGTCCTGAGTGATTTTTTTTTCCCTGAAAAATGGGAGCAAATCAGGTTTGGGACCCTGTGCTCTGTATCCTCAGGGGATTGCTCCAAGAACCTCTCAGACACAGAATCTATGGCACATCGAGTTGCTTTTCCCATCTGCCTCTGCTCAGTCTTTTCTGTCTGCTTCTGTCCTCTAGATGATCCCCATGGCCCACACCAGGCAGGTACCACTGTCAGACAGATGCTGTGTCAGTTCCGCTGTGTTACTTAGGAAACGACAAGGAAAAACTAGTCTGTGTATGCTTGGTTCAAAAGGAACTATTTCTAGGGGCCAGAGTGATAGTATAGCAGGTAGGGCGTTTGCCTTGCACGTGGCCGACCAGGGTTCAATCCCCGGCATCCCATATGGTCCCCCAAGTGCCACCCGGAGTGATTCCTGAGTGCAGAACCAGGACTGACCCCTTAGCATCGCTGGGCGTGACCTCCCCCCCCCCAAAAAAAAGCAAAATGAACAAAATAAATAAAATCTGGGTTCCATTTTTTAAAAAAAGTATCTATTTCTTACGTGTTTTCCATCCACGATGGGTTGAACCGTGGCTGTGGTGACCCACAAACCCAGAGGACAGACTGCCCTCCTGTAGCCCCAGCCTTGGGAATGACAGAGGTGGTTGTTCCCCAGGATACTCTCCACTTAGGATGAAATTCTGGGCGCGGCCAGAGAAGAAGCATGTATGCCAGGAGCACACGGGGGCTTCGAAGGATCCGTGGCTCTGTTGAGTTGTTTTTTGTCAGGAGGTCCCGGGAGACCCTGAGCCTTGGTCACGGCGTCTAGATCTGAGTCCACGTGCCTGATTAAAGCAGTGTTGGCTGAGAACAGCGGGAGTGACAGGGTGACCCTGGCCGGGGCAGGTCAGCGCTCCCTGCTGCCCACGCTGGCAGGGGCGGGGATGGCCATTGCTGTGAGCCCAGACCCTGCCCAGTGGCCTCTCTGCGCTGCTTTGTGCCGGCAGTGGTGGCTGGGCCACTGCATCCACGTTGGCGTGGGCACGGGCTGAGTTTCCCTCCTCCTCCTCCCCCTCCTCCTCCTCCGCCTCTCAGCTGCTCATGCCTGTCCCCTGCCGAGGGCCACACTCAACATCTGTTCCTGTTCACGCAGATTTCAGCAACGTCCCCGACATCTCCACCTGCCTGAAGAGGAGCCGGACGGATGGCTCGCTGGATCAGGTGGCCCGCGGGGAGAGGCCGGAGCAGACCTTCCGGGTGAGTCACTGGCAGCCTTGCCCTCACACCCGCCGTGCCCCCGCCCCCTGAGGCTCGATTTTCATTGGCTTTTTTGGTTTTCTAATATATTTATTATATATTTTCTTATACATTTCTTATATTATATATCACTTGTATCACTTGTCATCCCGTTGATCTTCGATTTGCTCGAGTGGGCGCCAATAATGTCTGCATTTGTCCCTGTCACGTGCTAGTAAGATACACACACACACACACACACACAAACAAAACTCTAGCCAGTGAATGGGCTGGAGTGATAGCACAGTGGGTAGGGCGTTTGCCTTGCATGCGGCTGACCTGGGTTCGATTCCTCCGTCCCTCTCAGAGAGCCCTACAAGCTACCGAGAGTATCCCGCCTGCACGGCAGAGCCTGGCAAGCTCCCTGTGGCATAGTCAGTATGCCAAAAACACTAACAATGAGTCTCACAATGGAGATGTTACTGGTGCCTGCTCGAGCAAATCGGTGAACAATGGCATGACAGTGCTACAGTGCTGTATATATATTTATTTTATATGGGAGAACCTGGCAAGCTCCCCATGGTGTATTCATATGCCAAAACCAGTAACAATGATGGGTCTCATTCCCCTGACCCTGAAAGAGCCTCCAATGCAGCACCATTGGGAAGAGTGAGTAAAGAGAGGCTGCTAAAATCTCAGGGCTAGGACGAATGGATACGTTACTGAGACTGCTCGAGAAAATTGACGATCAATGGGATAATGATGATAATGATGATGATTTGATTTTATAAAGTATTTCACAGTATTTGGTTACACTTAATATTCGAACACCCATCCCACCACCACCATGACACCTTCCCACCACCATATTTCGGGTGTTTCCATCCCGAACCCCAATCCCTGCCCCGAAGCAGAGCCAAAATAATACAATATTTCCCTCTTAGGTTGGTTGCCTCGTACTTTAAGCCTCGTCAAGTGCGGTGCGGTACTCTGGGCGTCTGGGTGGGGTGTGTGTGGTATGACGTGTCCAGGAGAAGGTTCACGCGTGGGCGAGACTCGGCCCGAGCATGTGGAGAGCGGCCATGAGGGTGGTGTCTGGTGAGTTCTGGAGGTTTCTGGCTGCCACCCCACTTCCACTCATGAAACCATCAGAGGAGAAAGCCAGGGACAGAAGCAAACCTCGGGCAGAAAGGAACTCGCCTCCTTACAGCTGAAGATACCTGTTCTGTGCCTGTGAGCCCCAGACCTTTTGAGAGGCCAGGGGGAAGGGTCTTACTGAGTTGTCGTGTCCTCTGTCCCTCGGGAAAGAGCTGGGGTGACTATGAGCTGTCATAATGGAGATGGGAGGAGAGACATGTCAGTTTGTTCAGAAGGCTTTCCTTCCTTCCTTCCTTCCTTCCTTCCTTCCTTCCTTCCTTCCTTCCTTCCTTCCTTCCTTCCTTCCTTCCTTCCTTCCTTCCTTCCTTCCTCCTTCCTTCCTCCTTCCTTCCTCCTTCCTTCCTTCCTCCCTCCCTCCCTCCCTCCCTCCCTCCCTCCTTCCCTCCCTCCTTCCTTCCTTTCTTCCTTCCTTCTTCCTTCCTTCCTCCTTCCTTCCTTCCTTCCTTCCTTCCTTCCTTCCTTCCTTCCTTCCTTCCTTCCTTCCTTTTTTTTTTTGTCTTTCTTGGTCACACCTGGCAATGCTCAGGGGTCACTGATGGTCCGCATAGGAAATCTCCTGGCTATGTGTGGAGGGGCCATGTGGGATGTCGAGGATCACACCTGGGTCGGCTGCCTGCATGGCAGATGCCCTACTTGCCGTACTGTCACTCTGCCCCCAGGAGAAGGCTTTCTGTTCTCTCTCTGCTTCTTTCCTTTTTGGGTTTTGAACAAACTGTTGATGTTCAGGACTTACTCCTGGCTCTGTGCTCAGGGATCACTCCTGATGGACCACATGTAGTGCCGGGGATCGAACCCAGGGCAGTCCTGTGTCAGGCAAGACAGGCAAGAAGAGCTTTGCCCCTGTTGTCTCTCTGTCTCTGTCTCTCTCTTTCCTCTGTGTCTCTCCTCTCTCTGTCTCTGTGTCTTTCTCCTCTCTCTATGTCTCTATGTCTCTCTCTATGTCTCTATGTCTCTCCTCTCTATGTCTCTCTTCTCTCTGTGTCTCTGTCTCTCTGTCGCTCTCTCTCCTCTCTGTCTCTGTGTCTCTCTATCTCTCCTCTCTGTGTCTGTCTCATTTCTGTCTCTGTCTCTCGCTCTCTCTCCTCTCTGTCTGTCCCTGTGTCTCTCTGTCTCTGTCGTGCCATTTTTCCTACTCACGCTCTGAGCTCCACCAGCTTCTCTTCTGCTCTCCAGGCAGGCGCTTGCGTTTGTCCTGCGTCCCGAGTGTGAATGCCGGGCACTGAGCTTTGGGGGGTGGGGGGCGACCCAGAGCCTGTCACCCTTCCTGCCTTTGTTTCCCGGGCTGCTCTCTGCTCCCTGTGTGGGGGTGGGGTCCGAGCCTTCTCTCCAGAGCGGGCTCTGCTCGGACCCGGGCACCCGGGAGTCGTTTCCGTGAAGACCAAGTGCTGCCGAGCCCAGCTGCGAGGAGGCCTTTGACAGCCCCGTAATTTCGGCAAATGGCTCCTAATTGATTGCCTTCTCTCTCCCGGGCGCTCATTACTGTCAGCTCGCTTTGTGCGCCCTGTCAGCCTCCCCTGAGCGGGGACTTTTCCCCCTCTCCCCGCATTGTTAGCAATTAGCTCGCACCATTGCAGTCCTTGGGAGTTGGGGAGAAATAAACAGCGTCTTTGGGCGAGGGGCTGAGTTTCTGGCGTGTTGGGGGGGGGGGGCTTGAGGTGTGTCCAGCGCTTCCGCCCCGCCGCGGTGGTCCTGCCTCTGTCACCGCCGGGAGCTGGCTCGGGAGCGGGGTGGCACCGGGTGGCTGTGTGGTGTGGGCCCCAAGGCAGAGCCCCTCCCCCGCCAGGTGCCGGCTCGCAGCAGGGGTGGGGGCCGTGCGGGAGGGGCGTGTTCAGCCGCTGTGCGCCTGGCAGGAAGAGGAGCTGGGGGCGCTCGCTCGGGTGTCCCCGTGAGTGCCTTAGAAGAGCAGTTCGGGATTTTTCTTTCTTTCTCGTTGCCTGAAGATGAGAGAGAGCGAGAGCAGGAGCGCAGGCGACAGTCTTACTCACTTCCCAGTGCTTGTAAGCGCCTCTGCCCGCGCGAGAGCGGCTCCTTGAACTTTCCCCGCGTATGGGCAGCATGTAAGTACACGGGCGGGCGCGGGGCTGGGCGTGTGTGCGGGCGTCCCGATGGCGACATGTGCCTTTCCTTCCAGCAGGGACCCCGACCCCTCGCCCCGCGCTCTCTCCAGCTCCGGGTAACAGGCTGCACGTTGGATTCCCCCCACCCCCACCCCCGGTGTTCAGTGGCACTTGTCAGCTCTGCTGACCTCCCCGGCCCGGGGGACGGGGACAGGTGTCTTGAGAGAGGTGTCGGCAGGAGATCCCCCCGAAAAGAGGGGGTCTGGGCGTCTGAGCGCAGTTTCAGATCCTGCTCTGTGCAATCCGTCCGCGGGAAGAGGGAGAGAAGTGGTTTGAAGGCGCTAGATGGTTTTTAGGCTTTGGAAAATGTCTCTGGAGCACGATGGCGCGTAGGTGTCCCAGGCTGAAGGCTGTCGAAGAAAAAGGCACTGAAGTAAAGCCCGTTAGCGCCCAGGTAGAGCGGGTTTTCGCTGGCATTGTTCCTGAGGAAGCCCGTTGTTAGATTTCTCGCCCCCCCTCCCCAAGGGTTTTATGTAATTACCTAGGGAGGCTTTGGCAGCCTTTCCCGGCTGCTGGTGGGCGTCGTGTTGCCGGAGAAGCCGGGTGTACACAGCATGACGACCCTGCTGGTCCTTTTCGCCTCCAAGCCCTGGACAGAGGCAGCCTGTCCCACCGCGGTCCCCCAGTGAGAGCCGGGGGCCGGGAGTCGGCGGGAGCAGGCGTCGGCAGTGAGGGCTTCCTGCCCGCTCACTCGCTCACCCACTCAGCTTCGGAGCTTCCCCCACTTGCGTGCTAGAACTTGTGTTGTCCGGGAAGCGAACGCAAAGGTCCGAGTGCGTGCCGAGTTCTCCGCGTCTTCTTCTAAGGAGACCCTCTCCTCTCCTTGCCTTGCCTGGGGTCTCTCACCATCTCGAGACCCGGTTGGTCGGAAGAAGGTGTGTTTGTTGCAAAGTCGAGCCCAGATGGGAGTGATTTCGAAAGGCTGACATTCTGCGGGCTCGCAGCTCGGCAGATTGAGAGAATTGGGATGTGTTTCTACTTTTTTTTTCTTTTTTTGAAATAAAACAAATTTTGCCCACATCTGGCTGTGCTCAGGGCTCATCCTGGGCTCTGCTCAGGCGTAGAGCAGCATCTCTCCGGGAGGGCCTCCGCGGGGACCCCAGGAGTAGTCGGGGGATCACGCCTGGTTCAGTCGAGTGTGTGGTGAGCGCCTTACCCGCGCGGCCGTGTCTCTGACCACACCGCATGTCTTCTCACGTGATCCCCGTGTGCCTGCACGCAGAGATGCTCTCCTGAGTCGCCCCATGTTTCTGAGAAGGACTTGGGGTCCGCCTTGCCCCGACGGTGGGGCAGTGAGCTGGTTTCTGGGCCGTCACAGGCAACCCTTGAGGGGACGCTGGGAAATCCGGATCCACTCGGCTCGCCCCCACCCCCGGGGCAGGACCCCCACCTTTCCGCTCCCTCACCCGCCAGTGGCCCTCGCGTCCGAGAGCCTCCTGGGCTGGAAGCCCAAGACCGGGGCCCCCTCGGGCACCCCAAGTCCTGCCCTTCCCGAGAAGCCCGTTCCCTCCCTCCTTGCCGCCACCCACTTCCCCTCAGCCCTGCGCCCGGCGTGTGGGAAGCGGAGACAGACGTCAGGGCAGGGACACGGGGGCCCTGGGCCGTGGTGCCGTCGCCGTGGCCGTGGCCGTCTGCAGCGCTAGAAGCTGCCCCATGGTTGGCTCCGTCCACGGTCTTGACCTTCTCTCGTGGCCGTGCAGGTGAGCAGCTGCAGCCGGACAGACTCCCCTCGCCCTCCCTCCTGCCCCCCTCTTGGCGCCCATTTGACTCCCCCATCCCCCCGGGAGGGGTGGGCGGCTGCCCGTGCCCTGCCCGCTTCTGGCTCTCGCCCTGCCCGGTTGGGCAGTCAGCGGGCGGCTGTGCTGGGAGAGGAGGAGGCGCCGGGCAGCCCCGTCCCCTGCGTGGTGCCCCCGACCTCGCGGCAGATGCAGAAGGGAAGCGGGCTGGGCGGGCACGGGGTCGCCCAGGGAACAGGAGGCGGCGGGGACCTCGCCCTCCACTGCCCTGCGCCGCTGCCCTCCATGCGGTGGCCGGGGCCGGCAGTGTCCCTGGGCGGGGGCAGTGTCAGGCGGCATCTGCAGGGACACAGGTGACCCCCCCAGCAGGACGCCTGCCCCCCTCCTCGGGCGCACTCAGCAGCCTGTGCCCAAGTGGGGGCACTCCGGGGTCGCAGGCCCGGATTCCTCGTGGGGGAGGCCGGACCGACCAGCAGGCACAGGCGTGTGGCCCTCCGGCCCGTGTGCTCCCCGTGTCACACACGGCCCAGGCCGCCGTCTGAGTCCCGCGACTCTCCTTCCTTCCCTGTAACGGGGACAGGAGTCCGGGGTGGGGGGGTCACTCACGCCCTGACTTCCTGCCCCTCCCTCCCCCACCCCTGCTTCCTCCGGGACGTTTGTCCCTGCACCTCGTCCTCAGAGCCGGGGCGAGGGAGGAGGAGGACTCGGGTGGCAGCGGGGCCGCCCGGGCTGTGAGTCAGGCTGTGCCGGGGGGCGGCCAGGGCCGCGGGGGGCCGGCGGGGCGGGAGGCGGGCTAATTACACCCCCTTGCTCTGCGGTGGTGACTCACGGGAAGTGACTCGAGGCTCCCGCAGCGCCCGGGCCACATGGGGGTGTGACCTCCTCGTGGACCCCCGGGCCTTGCCGCCCGCCGCCCTGGACTCCGCTCGCGCTTGGTCTCCTTGGAAACGGCAGGGACACGCTTGGCTCAGAGATGTGGCTCTCCTACGCCAGCCCGAGTGAACCCCATGCTGCAGGGGTAACGGGGCAGGGGGGGCTGGAGATGAGGGGGAGCGTGCAGGCCTACCCTCCAGCGGCAGCCTCCTGGGTGCCCAAGGACAGCTCCGTTTCGTCTCTTTTCATTATTTTGGGGAATCAGGTAGGATTCCTGGGTGGGGGGGTTGCTGGGGGACCGTATGCAGTATGCAGTTCCGGGGATCAGCCATGTGCAAGGCAAGTGCGCTAACCACTGTCCTATCTTCCCGGCCCCTCCATTTCTACATTTCCCAGTTTGGAGAGAGAGCATATGGCAGCCTCGGGTGAATTCACTTTTGGGGGGCCGGGGAGAAGGAGGGGGAACCTGACTTCCCAGGTCCCGCCTGGACACCGTCGCCAGGTGCTTCGTGCAGTCAGAGGGAACTGTTGGGACATCGGGTGGTCTCTGGTGGGGCTTGGCCCCCCACTCTTAACTCTGGGGGGTCCTCTGTCCTTGGACACGTCATCTGCTGCCTGTGGCTCACGGAGGGGTGGGCTCGATTCTCCGGGCACGCCCTGGCTCAGACTCCGCTGAGTGGACGCCTCCCCCACCCCCGTCTTTGTCCGACTTGTCTTTCTGCCGACATTTCTGCCAAAGTTTCTAGAACGGTCTTTGACGTAGCTTTGTTTCTGTGTGAGGGTCATACCCGGCGGTGCTCAGGGGTCCCTCCTGGCTCTGCACTGGGGATCTCTCCTGGCAGGGCTTGGGGCACCCCATGGGACACCAGGAAACGAACATGGCCAGACAAGGCAAGGCAGACGCCCTCACGGAGTTTTTCTTCCCAAGTCCTCGGGCCTTTCTGTGTTTAGTTTTGGGGTCACACCCGGCCGTTCCTTCTGGATCCGTGCTCGGGGCTCACTCCTGGCGAGGCTCAGGGGTGCATACGGGGTGGCAGGGATGGACCCCGGCTTGACCATGCGCAAGGCAAAAGCCCACCCGCCTGTGCTTTGGCTCCACCCCACCTTGCTCTCCACGCTTCCCCCCTCCCATCTGGGCACTTGCTGACCTCAGACCTTGGCGTCTCGAAGGAAGTGGCTCTCCCCGTCCTAGGAAGCTGCCTGACGTTCCAGAGAGGTCTCCCTTCCTCCGTCTGTTCGTGATTCCCTCCTTAGGAATCTCGGGACGCCGCTTGACGGTTCGGCCTCTGAGTAATCTTGCCCCAGGACGTCCAGCCGCCAGCCTGTCCTCAGAGTTTGTCCGGGGGTCGAGAACCACAGGCCCGGCTTGAGTCCTGAGTTCATAGGACTGATGTCGCAGAATCAGCCCCCCGGGGACCTGTCGTGTGAAAACCCGTGTTGGGTGTGCCACGCGGCGTTCTGGACGTGGTGTGTACCCCGTCTGCACGGCTGGGTGGGTTTGGCTGTTGGCGCCTGGCTTCCTGTCACGAGCTCCGAGAGAGACAGGGGGCAGGCCCGCCCCGCCCCGGCTGGCAAGCAAATGAGTAGGTTGCGTGCGGGAGAGACAGTATTGATCCTGGCGTGAGACGCCCTGGGTCTCTGGTTGCAGGGCCGCGCGCGTGTGTTTGAGTGTTGAAGCGGGTTTGTTTCCCTGAGAGGGAACAGAATGAGCTGGGGGGACGAGGGGAACGTGAATTTACGTTTTGGTCCCAGACCCGATTCTCAGAGGCCGGCTTGGGTTAAAGGGCGGTGGGAAGCGGGGGCTGGCGGGCTCAGGAGGGGATGAAGAGGCAGGAGCACTGATGGAGTAGGGCCCCGCCCCTCTCTCAGCCCCCCCATGTGCATCTTGGCCTCCGCGCCCTGCTTCCGGGGGACCAGCCGCCTCAGCGCCGCCCTGCCTTGGGCCAGCCACATCCAGGGCCCAGGCCCGTCTCTGTCCACTACCGGGCCCGTGCACGGGCTCCCTCCTGCCCAAAGGCCTTGCGGGTGGTGGGTGTCAGCCCAGGTCTGGGACAGTACTGAGAGGCCTCGTACAGAGATTGCCGTCAGGGGAAAGTTGCCTGGTACCTCGACGTGGATCTCGCAAGCCTCCCCTTCTGTGCCCTCCTCCCCTCTCCTCTCCCCTCCTCTCCCCTCCTCCCCCTCCCCCCTCCAGCCCTTCCCCTCCCCCTTCCTCCTCCTTCTCCTCTTTCTTCTTCTTCTCTTCCTTCCTTCCTTCCTTCCTTCCTTCCTTCCTTCCTTCCTTCCTTCCTTCCTTCCTCCCTTCCTTTCTTCCTTTCTCTTTCTCCCTTCCTCCCGCTCGCTTTCTCTCTCTTTTTCTTTCTCTTTCTTTCTTTCTTTCTTTCTTTCTTTCTTTCTTTCTTTCTTTCTTTCTTTCTTTCTTTCTTTCTTTTCTTTCTCTTTCTCCCTCCCACTCCCACTTGCTTTCTCTCCCACTTGCTTTCTCTCTCTCTTTCTTTCTCTCTTTCTTTCTTTCTTTCTTTCTTTCTTTCTTTCTTTCTTTCTTTCTTTCTTTCTTTCTTTCTTTCTTTCTTTCTTTCTTTCTTTCTTTGTTTCTTTATCTCTCTTTCTCTTTTTCTGTGGGAGACACACCTGGCAGTGCTCAGGGCTTGCTCCTGGCGGTGCTCGGGAGACTGAGGTGGTGCCTGGGATCCCACCCAGGCTGGCCGCGTGCAAGGCAAGGCCCCCCTTGTTTGGGTCTGGGGGCGTCCCCTCCTGGGTCTGGGCTCACGTGTGACCGGGGATCACTCCTGGCGGGGCTCGGGGGACTGTGCGTGGAGCCGAGGATCACACCGGGGTTGACGAGTGCTCAGGAGGGGCCCTGCTCGCTGCCTGGGCCCTCCGGGCGGGGGTCTGCCCTTCCGTGAGGCCCCGGCCCGCCAGGTGCAGCTGCTTCCCCTCAGAAACACAGTGCTCACAGCTGCGCCTCCTTCCTGAGGCCGCTGGGCCCGGGGCTGCCCTGGGAGGGCCCCGCTCCAGCCTGCCTCGGGGGTCGGCTCCAGAACAAGGCAGCCCAGCGCAGGGGGGCTGGACGGCGGGTGAGGCCTCACCCCGTCCCCTCTCCTCTCTGTTCTCCTGCCCCCTCCTCCTCCCATCCCTCGTGCCCTGTGCTCGGCTCCGGGGCGGCCCCTTCCCTGAGTCACCTTCCCGGCCCCCGGCTTGGCGGCTCTGCCCTTTGGGGCGTGCTTACAGCTGAGGGAGGGCCCGACGGGCCACGATTCCCCTGTGCCCCCTTCCCTGCGCCCCCACTGTGCAGCCGGGGGGGAGGTCAGCTGTGCCATTGGTGCCCCTCTCCCCAGCACCACACACACACACACACACACACACACACATGCACATATACATATGCTGCACACACATACAACGCAGGCACACTCACACATACACACGTGCAAACATATATACACACATACACAATACACTAACATGCATTCACACATATACACATACATACACATGTACACATACACACACATACACATACACTCATACATTTATACACAAATGCACACATATACACTAACACACATGCACAAACACACACTAACATACATACTCATACACACAAATATACACACGTACACATTCACACACATACATACATAAATACACATTCACACATACACACAAACACACTAACACACATACACATACACACAAATATATATACACATTCACACACATACACACATAAATACACATTCTCACACACACACACACACACACATGAAGACGCCACAGCAGTGCCCTAACCTGCGCCCGGCTGTCCCCGCTGCCGCTGGTTTTGTCACTTTCCGCGGCCAGTTCCCTCCCGGCTTCCCTTGGGCCCTGAGCTGCGCCCCCTGCTGGCCGGTCTGGGACCTTCACTGCCTGGCCACGGGCTTGCTGGGAGAGAAACTCCCTAACACGTGTCTCCGCTGAGATTTCACAGCGGTTTTCCAGGTTTTTATTTTATTTTTCAGTGCCAGAAATCTAACTGGGTCCTCCTCACACATGCAAGGCAAGTGCTCAACCACTGAGACACAGTCCCCGGCCCAAGAAATGCTCCCGGCAGGGCGCGGTGCTCAGGCTCCCGGACCCCATGGCTGGGCCGGTGGTTCGGTGCAAGGGCCCTGTGGTTCTGGGCATTGCCTGGGCCACCTCATGATGCTCTGGGGACCACGTGGCGCGGAGTGGAGCAGGGGCTGGCTGCGTGCCAGGCGGGTGCCCTAACCCCAGCACTCACCCGCCCCCGCCCCTGCGTGCGCCCTGCTGGCCCCCAGACTTGTAGGAGACATTGCTTGTTGTGTAGGACCCACGCCCAGCACTCTCGGGGCTCACTCCTGTCTCTGTGCTCGGGGCTCACGCCTGGCGGTGCGGGGGGTCAAACCCAGGCGGCTCCTTACCTGCTGGCTTGTCTCTCCACCTCCGAGTTTATTTCTCTCCTCTCAAAGTTAATGTGTTGGCCAGAGAGACAGTGCAGTGAGTGGGGGGCCCACCTCCACCTGGCTCCACCCCCAGCACCCCGTGTGGTTCCCCAGGCTGGCCAGGGGTGACCCCTGAGTGCAGAGCCCAGAGTAGGCCCCCAACAGCAACAATAACAACAACAAAGTCACAGTTCACATGTGCATAAGAGGAAACCAAACAGAGCAAAGATGGAGCAAGTGTCCAGCGGGTAGGCGGTCTGCATTGCACGCGACTAATCCAGGTTTGATCCCTGACCTCCCGGACGGTCGCCTGAGCTTGCCGTGAGTGATTCCTGAGCGCAGAGCCAGGAGAAACCCCTGGGAATCACCAGGTGTAGCCGAAAACCCTAAGGAGGTGGGGAGGCAGAAAGCAAAGGTCACAGTCACCCACTGTCCCAGGCCGTTATGTCTCACGGGACCCACCTGGTCCTCAGTACTTCGACGATGCTTTGGACGTACATTCTGGTGCTGTCGCTTCGTCCCGGGTGAGGGGGTTTGGCAGGTGCTTGAGCTCTGTGCGTCCCCTCCCAGCACACACCGGGCACTGCCCCTACCTGGGGCTGTTGGCTTTGGGTACTTGCTGCTGTATTAGTTTATCTCTCTGTCACTGTCTACGGCAGGCTGATAAGACCTGAGCACTCGTCTTCCCCAGGAGTTTGGCTTGGCCAGACGCTAGCGGAACTGATCGCGCCTTCTCGTCTGGAGGTTGTTCCTTGAGTCCTGGATTTAGCTGGTGGATTATGGCATTCAGAGGAGAAGGACAAGGGCTGACGGAG